>NC_137810.1:20272047-20289547 GCF_963921795.1 Nannobrachium achirus | reverse complement strand
TTTGTGACAATTTATCATCCATATGGGGGGAGTATAAGAGACAGAAAAAGTGTATGTAATGAATTATTCATCAGCGTGAGAAATGAAGGACAGAGTGCGTCTTTTTAGTTTTGTTTATATCCTACAATCGGAACTGTTCCAACTGCAGCACGCTGCCGCTTTCTGCTGTCACATCTGAGCCATTATCTGATTTCTAGACTTCAGTCCAAGACATTTTCTTCTATTCTTCAACGAATGAAGCATAACTCGCCATGGCTGACTGAACATTCAAGACTTGCACACAGCAAATTGGGTCAAGCAATCCTCATCACTTCTCTCCCCAGTAATGATAATTCTCCACCCAGCCCACTGTAATGAAGCGTTAACACAGACAAACCTGGGCTGTAAATCATAGGTAAGCACCCTGATTGATGCAGCATTTCCTGTCCTCTCCCCTCAGCTAAAGACCCCTTTATTACCCACAGCAAAGTCTGTCTTCTTCATACGTCTTCTGTTCATTAGCACATGACACGTTAACTCATACCCCAAAATGGCTGACAAATGGAGTGGGCTCTCGGAACAAATTATTGAAATTGAAGCGATGATTCATCACACTGATGTGCACTGTAAATGTACCGGCACAGTTCTTCCTTCACCCTCTTTTTTGTGCCTATGTATCTCAATCCTTTTTCTCTCCCCCCCCCCCCCCCCCCCTCCCCTCCCCCTATGTACTTGTGCTTCTACAATACATATATATGCCAGCAGGCCAGACATTCCTTCCATTTAAAATATGCTCTCTCTTAAAACCAGTGGGTGCATGCTCCATTTAAAGCCAGCTTTTTGTTTTGCTATTCGTCTTCATCAGCATGAGGTAAAAATCCATGTTCTGAATTAAAGGCTGCTGATGCTGTGAATATTTTACATCAGTCACCTGAAAATGCCACACAAACAAATGTAACTCAGAGCTCTTTCTCTCTATTCATCTCAATCAGAGGGGTTTTTAGCAGCACTTCGGCCTAGTGCCGCTGCCAAAGCAGCCCGGATCCTCGTGGCCAATTCGTTTTAGAAAATATAGGGTTTTATCTGTGATGGACTGTATAGCAGAACATCACTGAGAGGGCATGCCCATGAAAAATGGACTGTGGTTCAGAAAATGCAAGCAAGTTTTTAGCTTTAGTCACACCATCAAGATGGCTGAAATCAATACTGATCTCTCTAATTGTCTTCAGCGAGTCTGTCTGAGTCTAGTTATTGTGCTCTTCAGTGAATGCACTCAATTGCTAAAACCTTATTCTCTGCAGTGACCTCTTCATGATCTCAAAATGTGGATAATTGCAGAATCCCATTCGCATCAGATCATCCAATCATAGTCATACAAACACTGATGCAGGGCTACACACAGAGAGTACTGGGTAAAAAGGTCCCTATTTACCTGCTAAAACAGTCGACACAACCTATTAAGTTCAAACAGGGGGTAGACCTAGCCCATGGTGTAACCCAGGGACGTGCTGGCCATTGGGAAAAGCGGGACAACTCCCGAACGGCCGGTTCATTCCCGGCCGGTCCAGGCCGGCCATTAGGAAAAAATCACACCCGTGTGAAGTGGAGCTGTGTGTGTGTGTGTGTGTGTGTGTGTGTGTGTGTGTGTGTGTGTGTGTGTGTGTGTGTGTGTGTGTGTGTGTGTGGATCATGTGTACCGATTTTTGTGACATTTGAAGAAAATATGTAGGAAAAGGAGCAAAAAGTGTGTTTTGGAGAAAATTCAAGATGGCGGAAAATCTATCATGGCGCAAATGGGCGTGGCCTATATGGGGAGATGCGTCATGACCCAAGGAATCCAGGGAAAAAATATTTTTAATTTTCCGACCTACGGTTCAAGAGTTACAGGCCAAAACGTAAAGTGGGGTGTTATGGCGCCACCATGCGGCCAAATGACACAATTATTTTTTATTTAATCCTTGAAATCATTATGAACCTCCTCTCCAAGTCTTGAAACTCTAGCCCCTATGGTTTGCGAGAGACAAATAATTGAATGTGAGTTTTTGCGATTCCCATTATAAGTCAATGGGGAAAATTAATTCACTAATAAATTAATATCAATTAAACTATTGAACCTTTCTCTTAGCAAGTTACTAGCCCACGATTCCCGAGTAAGCCGGTCGATTTGACATATGGCGCGAGTGTGTGGTGGCAAAACTGTGGGACTAGTAGCGTGCCGAAGTTTAGGAAGTTCAGGCTACATACAGACACACACACAGACCCACACGGCCACGTATAGGGAGCCTGTGCTTCACACAGCTCCAAAAATCAAACTGTTTGCACAAAAGTAAAAATTAAACTGTTTGCACAAAAGTAGTGAAAACAGCAGATCTACAAGCATACAACGCCTCGCACCGCGAGGCGTTGTGTGCTTGTAGATCGGCTGTTGTCACTAGTTTAAATTATTTTTAAAATGATAAATACAAAACAAACGGTTATGGACACAAGGTTTCCACCCGACAACGACGAAATATAACTCATGTACAGTAATTGGCCCACTGGCTTGTCACTTGTCATGATCTGAAATGGCAAATCTTTGAGTAGCAGCAGCGCTATAGAGAGAGATCTCTCTCTATAGCGCGCAATGAGGGCCTCTACAACTCTTTTTCCCGGGCTGAATCAGGGGCCCAGCACGTCCCTGGTGTAACCATGGGCTGAAGGAGAGTGACTGCAGTTCAGCTTGGTGACAGAGAAATGAATGAGAGACATCAGGTAGGGATAATAGAGGCACCTCCTCCCATGAAGGCGTTCTGGCAGGTGCTTGGGCAGCGGTGGGCTCCGATGTGTGCACAACACATGCATGACCTCAGCTTTAACCACCCTGAACCATAGTGTCTCTATTTTGGGGAGAATATTTGGCAAAAATAGCTGATCTACAAGCTCATAACATATTGCAACACACCACTGTTGTTGTTTCGCTGCTACTATAAATTATATTATAAAGTGTTACCAAAGTCTTCAATAAAATAAAAAAAAACACATGTGAGCTTGTAGATCAGCTAATTTTGGGGGAAAAAATTATGAAATCTGAAATCTCATTTTATCTTTTATCCCATAGCAAAACATGCCATGGCATATACAGTATTGTGTCGAATCACAAATCATAAGAAGGGCATTAAATGTATGACAACTAGTTTCTTTTGTGCTTGTTATGGGTCGCTGACATTATTTCAAACTGCAATATATTAATCTTATCTTTACCACAAGTCAGCGACAAGAAACAGCCACATGTGAATACAAATTCCTTTGACTGCCCAAAAGAAATATTCCCTGTGGTGCGAAGGGCAAAATCAGCAGATTAAATTCATTCTCCCAATTGATAACAACTGACAGAGTGATGAATGATCATACCCTGAAGGCATTGAGAAGAAAAAGATGCATGGGGATAGTTACATCATTGGCACATATCTTGATATGCATGGAAACTATGTCGCTTCCAAGCCAATAAATAAACTATCTATGAAATAGCGAGGGTTGGAATAAACAATACTGTTCTTTTCAGCCTCCTCAAACGCCCTCCTCCATGTCTATAAATGATACAGAGGCAACAGTGTCCTACAATATGTGGGGCTTTTCTAGGCAAATAACTTTATTATGTAAGAACACCACCTACGGGACTGGTTGTTTTCAGGTTTTTAACCACATGAACCATAGTCGTATTCTATTCTGGGGCAAATTTTGCCAGAAATGCAGTAGCTGATCTACTGTATAGTAGCTCAGGGTTTGTAAATGGAGCCATGAATCGATATAAAAAAGGACATTTGCAAAATACTGAGCGATTTTTAAAAGGTTTGTCAAAACGTGACAGGGAAGCCCCAAAATCGAAAAATAATGTTTGCTGTGGGCAGGAGTGGGCACTGGGCTGTCAAAAAGTAACTGCAGAAATGCGTGGTGATGGTCAGAAATCCAGTAGGAGCGGGTGAGTGCAGAATACACACACACACACACACACACACACACACACACACACACACACACACACACACACACACACACACACACACACACATGACTGATGTAAATTAAACCTTACTTGGGGCTCCATGTTATAACCTTGAATTATTTATGTTTATCTCCTATTTTTCATGTAATATTCTGTATATTCTATTTATTTTATAATTTAACAATAATCTAATTCCAGTTTTGTGAGCCCTCCCTTGCTCTGCCGCTAACCCTCCCATACCAATGTTTCCCCACTATGGACAGATTATGAAAGATGAGCATTGAGCAGAGACATAAATTATTAAAAAATATCTCACGATATTTGCAACCCATTTTTCACCCGGTGCCAATGCCTAAGCTGTAAACCTGGGCTCTACTCTCCCTCTGCTTCTTATCACCTGACAGGGGGAGTTTCCCCCGTAGGACGTACTGTAGATAGGTACACTTTATTTCAACCAGTTCCACTCCCCTCCATCAGGTGCCCCGGCTGGGGGAAGTTTAGGGACCAGGATTACTGCATGTTTTTTGCGAGAGTGACACAGGGAGAACATGCAAACTCCACACAGAAAGACCCTTTCGCTAAAGGTCACCTAGGGTGTGGACGCTGATGTCGCGGAGGAGAGAACACGCCCCAGCGCCTACAACGTCTCCAGCGGGAAACGAACCTATACCTTCTAGCTGTGAGGCGACAGCGTTACAGACCGCGCCACCCTTGCCCCCAACGTGCCGCCTAAAATGCTCAGTGTTAAGGAGTTTGTGTCGCTTACTCGCTTTAACTAAACTAAAAACTGTTGCTATAAACTTGACAGGACACAGGAATCTAAAAGGAGTACAGCTGATGTTTTGGATGTGTAGAAGAACACGGAACATTAATTAACATTAGAATGTAAATTCTATATTGATCCTGTCGGCAACGTCTGGGGACATAAATGATCAGCGAAATGAGACGGTGCATAAATACTGCTGCAACTGGTGACTCTCCTGCAGAAACAATAGGCTAATTTGAATTTCATTCACTGTGTCGCTCAGATACCGGCAGCAACTGGCAACTTTTAAAGTGGATGTCTTGATGCATGAGCAAGTCCGTCCGTCTCCCCCCACTCCCCCGGCATGTCTTGACAGTGTGAGAAATAGGACGTGTATCGGGAAAGCGTGTGAAGACTTTCATTTGCGTGTGTCTCGTGCTCATTGTGTGACAGTTGGCAGCCATGGTAATTCAGATTTAAGTGGGCGTGGCTAAACAGGGAGATTGTTAGATCAGCAAACGCCACATCTAATGAAATGATCATAAAGCTCCATCGGGTGTCCCACAGGTGCCCTGTCCAACGCTAGAATTTTGCAATTAGCATTAGCTACAGTAGCTAAAATGGACTTTGAACTATTGTTCAAACCTGGTCAGATATGGCTTTAAAAAAAAAAAGAAAAAAGAAATTGAGCGAATAAATCAGGCCATGTAAAGTGATACACATTCTTGCTAAGCTAAGGCCATGCACAAGCTACTTTGCAGGCAGTTTTGCATGAAGGGCATCGATGATGCATTGGATGTACTGCCTTGTTATCTGTAAACCAAGCTATTGTGCATTTAGCAACTGATAGGCAATGCATACTATACTATACATAGTATGAAAATGACATTGCTATCAAGAAGGCTTTATTAAAACAATATTCCACGAGGTGTATGAAGCACGACGAGGAGCAGAGGTCTTCTGGCCGTCTTTTACACTCACACAGTTAACACTCAGGATTTTGCCAGTGGTTCTCAGACTATTTTGGGGGGGTTCCCAGATGATTAACTTAATGTGAAATATTGTTTTCTCACTCAATAGTAAACAAAACAACATAAAGTATATAGAGGGTATCACATTTCTAAAGTGACAATTTAAGGACTTTTTAATACCTCTAAAATGACAAATGAAACATCCCCAGGCATCTGGATGAATTTAGTTCATTGACACACTAAAATCAGCCCAGTAATGCATTACAATGCTCAAGATGCAGCACTTACTGGTAAACAAACATAGCCCCCAAAATAATGGAAACTCACTTCCCAAAACTCAAATATGATTTGAACCACAGGCCAATCACACTTGCAATTTCACAAATTGCAAATTGATCTGGCCCCAATCGAGACGTCACTGATAGGTCCAGGTCCTGACCGTGCTTGCTGGGTTAGTGATTGTCAGGGTGGGGGGGTCCCCAGTTAAAATGTGATTATTTTGGGGGTTGCGGCCTGAAAAGGTTGAGAACCACTGGTTTAAGCCACTGACTGCCCTACACACAGACAGACAGACAGACAGACAGACAGACAGACAGACAGACAGACAGACAGAGAGAGAGGGAGGGAGGTGCTGCACTGTACCTTGATGGCAGAGGAGGCGATCTGGATGTGGTGCAGCTTGCGCAGGGTGCTCTCTCTGTCAATGAAGTAGGAGGCAGCCAGCTGGTGCAGGGCCTCCAGGGTCACAGCTGTTCCATTGGCTTCGCTCACTTCAGCCGTCCTGCTCAACCTCCGCTTGTCCACAAAGATCATCAATGACTCTTCCCCTGGAAATGCCATGCACATACATACGTACAGTCCACATACGAACCCAGGCACACAGACAAAAGGGAAAGGGAAGCACTGAGCGTTAATATTGGGTTGGTCGGTGGTTCTCAAAGAGGGGTCCTTGGAGGGGTCCCCAGCATAATTAATTAAAATTGCATCAAAATCAGTTTAACCACTTTAACTGGTACAAAATATTTTCAGAAGAGGGGGTTCGCAGCCAAATACATAATTTGCAGGTCCTTGAAATAAAAATCACACCCAATGTGAAGTGAGCGGTGGTCATGCTTGCATAACGTCTTCAGACTAGGATTTAGGTCTAGGATGTACAGGCTATGCTACACACACAGGCTATGCTACACACACACGTTTTGCTATGGCAAAACGCTGAGTAAAAAGGCTACAGAAACACGCACAGCCACTCTATGGAGCGGTTTACCACCGCTCAAAAAAGGTTTCAGAAACACTGGGGTAGATAATAGTGCCTGGCTGGGTTTGCTGTTTTACCCGAGGTCCTCAAAATTCAATCATAAACTAAACCAGCTTTGACTTAAACGATTGATTTTCTTTGATTTCTAATGCAAACGCTTTAATGAGTTACTCTTAGTTGCCCAGCTCCGGCCTCTTGCTAGAACTTTCCCTTTCTATTATCTCTCGCTTCAAGCTGAGGAAGGTCAATAGAAGTAATGAGAACGAGTTCAAATTCAACTATTCTTTATTTACCCCCCAGAGTGGCAGAGAGCAGGAAGTGGGTTCCGTATTTCCTGATAAGGCTGTCGGTGATGGCGCTGAGACTGGGCCTCCTGCCCAGCTGTCTGATGGTCTGGAGGAACTCGGGGTCCAGTGGCAGGGCAAAGCCATTGTTCTCCTGTCTCTCTAGGGCCAGGCTGTTCACCTTCCAGCGGCCAAACTCCCTGCAACGTGACACACACACACACACACACACACACACACACACACACACACACACACACACACACACACACACACACACACACACACACACACACACACACACACACACACACACACACCATTATAAGCAAAGCAAAGCAAATCACACAGTATAAAAGGGCAAAACAGCATACACAAAATTAACGTAACATGTATGCACACACATACAAATAGTATTATGGTTGTCGTTAACGCAATCACAAGACGCCCATCGCGGAATCGAGCTGATCACTGCTTCACCAATCACCACAGGGATCGAAGAATGTGCCACTCAGGACATGATTTGCAATGTTGCCTACATAAAGTTTCAAATAAAGCTAAAATCTTGATCTTGTAGTGAAACAAAATGTTACTTCTGCCGTTTGTGAACGTAATTTGGGTTTTAAGCACAATGAAATGGAAAGCCAACGAATTTGGATGAGGCAGTGTGCCACATTTACAGAGAGAAATTCTATGTAGGAAACATATCTAGCATTGCATCTTAGGACCACTCATCGCCCAGAAATGCACCCATTCTAACTCGGGAGGTACCAGCTCAGCATTACGTCAGTTAAGAGTCTCTGAAGCACTTGCCAGAGTGACTAAATGCTAACAGTCCAGCAAAAGGTGGCAAGCACTTACAACAAGCCATCAATTTGAGCCATGATTCAGTCCTTCAACAAGCAGTATATCGTCACTGTCGGGCAGAAACCTCTTGTCTCCAAGTTTCACATTTGTACGTTTTTTCGTAACGTAAAGCCCTGCTTCATCATACAAGACTGTCTCACAAAACTAGTGAAAATAGCAGAATTACAATCACACAACGCCTCGCGATGTTTACATTTTTTATATTTTAAAATGATAAACACAAAACATACAATGTTTCCACCCGACAACAAACTGTTTTTCAGAAACAGATATTCCAGAAATGCATTTGAAAGTTTGAAAAACGTAACCAAAAAGATAAAATAAGTGGACCATTTTTCTGCTACAACGGACATGTGGTCCAGTGTAAATAATATGATGCCCTACTTGAGCCTCACGTTGCACTGCCATATACTCCCAGCTGGGAACTGCTTGGAGACGGTTTTCACACCAGAAAACCACGGAAGAATAGCTGGTCAATACTCTTGGCTTCTCATTTCAAGAGTGGTCTCTGGGTGAGAACAAACAGTGCTGTAGCCGTGCAGGAATTGGGCAGCTGGCAATTGCTAATCTGCTTTGGCCACACGGCACAATCATCGCCAATGCACTGACATCAGAAACGTGTGTCATAAGCCAGGAGAATGCCCCAAAAAGCAGTTCTGGTGTGTTAAATAGCATACAGTAGCCATAATTATTTTTAAATTCAATGCTAGGCTATATTTGAATATGCATTATTTCTATATTAATAATTTAAAAAGCTGATATTAAATTACATATCCATTCTCATGAGGTAGTTTTAATGTTATAACTGTTTAATAGGGCTTGCTGTATATTCAGTAAGTTTAATTTATCTTTATACTTTAATGAAAATATAGCTTCATACCCTACCAGATCGGGTATGAAGCAAAAGATGATGTAACGTTTTTTGGAGCAAGTATATATTAGTGGAACAACACAGCCAACATTAATACCAACTTGGAAGGATTTAGTAGTCTTTGAAACTGTCAATGGGTCACTCATACCAGTTAAAATGGTCACTGTGTCAAGTCTGCCTTATTTAACATTCCATTAAATAGTCCATGAGCCCAGGTCTGAATTTTCACTAATGGGGGACATTCAAGTTGACAAATTCTAGTTGGTATTTTGAAAAGATCTATATCCCTAGATAATATTTAGGGGTGTAACGATACATTTAATAGCGATACGATACGCCTCACGATACATGATTGACGATACGATACATGGATGATATTGGTTCATTCATGGCAATACGATACGATTCGATTCAATGATTTAAAATTGATATAGTAACTATTTAGCAAAGAAATTAAATCTGTGTGAAACGTGTCAAAAATCTATTATTGCAGATATAAATAAGTAAACACTGTCATTCTCTAGCAAATACATATGCACAAACCTGCACCTTGACATGAACACAGAGATTACACACTTTTATCGATAGACCAAGAGTAGCTATATGGAATGGAAAGGTAATTAGACCCCTCTTTTTAATTTTCCCTCTTAAAATTGCTAAATACAAGGCACAAATACTTTCCATGCAATCCATTATTTGAATTGCAAAACGATTCGATACCGATTATCTGCATTTTAAAACGATACAATACAATACAAAGCCAAAATGGTACGATATTTTACTTTTGCAAATGATATACCGGAAGTAGATCATTGCAAATTAGAATAGATTTTTCAATTCAGTTACTATCATTACACCCCTAATAATATTTCAACATGCTAGCCCTTCCCAAGTGTTAGCTTAGTCACAGTTATCAGCCTTCAATAACACCAACCATAGATCCACAGAATGAAAAACAGTTTTTTGAATAAAACTGCCATACAGAGGGGAAAAAAACATTGATCAATCTCTTTCATTTCACTTATTTATAACCACATGAACCTTAGCATGTCCATTATGTGGCAAACATTTCAACAAATGGCAAATCTACAAGCTCACAACACCTCACCTTGTGACACGATGTGAACCGCTATTTTTATTGAAAAGATTTGGTATAGAGTGAAAAAGGAGCGGAACACGTATAGGGGACTCAGTGAAGGAAGTGGTAAATCAATGAACAGTATCATGATGAACTCCATATTATACTATTACTGTATGCTTACAATATAATGGTAAGACGCCTCAGGGCGACAAGCGAGATCGCGCCACAGTGATGTGGACATCAGGGATGTGGACACATCAGGGATCTCCATATATGGGCATAAAAGGGATTTGTTCCCCTGGCATCACAGGGATCTCCATATCTCCATATATGGGCATAAAAGGGATTTATTCCCCCTGGCATCACAGGGATCTCTCTAACAGGGCATCATTAATATTGATGACATCAGGGAACTCCATATATGGGCATAAAAGGGATTCTGTTAGTGTGACATCACAGTGAAGCCAGAGCGTGATGTCAGAGCGGCAAAACCATTCTGGTCTGACATCACAGTGACATCAGAGCATGATGTCAGAGCAGCAAACCCATAGAAACCCATAAAAATGTGTACACGTCTACACGGACAAGCTGTGACATTTCTCATTGCGACCGTAAGGTCGCAGTTTAGTATGAAAACCTCCACCGGCCGTCCGTCCGTCCGTCCGTCCGTCCGTCACACACGTCACACCTTTGCCCTGCTCAATGTATACGTGTAACGCCTGATACTGAGGTGATGTGTCACTGTGACATCACAGATACTGAGGTGATGTGTCACTGTGACATCACAGGTGAGATCGCAGTGATGTCAGATACTCAGAGCAGGGATCTCCATATTTAGGCATAAACAGGTGACATCACAGTGATGTCAGATACTCAGAGCAGGTATCTCCATATATGGGCATAAAATGGATTCTGTTAGGGATCTCCATACTGTATATGGGCATAAAAGGGATTAGTGATGTCAGATACTCAGAGCAGGGATCTCCATATATGGGCATAAAAGGGATTAGTGATGTCAGATACTCAGAGCAGGGATCTCCATATATGGGCATAAAAGGGATTCAGATGGAGATTCAACTTCAATGAGTAACAATGGCAAACTGTCAACTGCCCGTATGTCTTGATAATTGGTAAAACAAACTTTTGGCCTATTTGTGGCTTATCATCACATCCAACCATCTTAAGATACTCAGCTAGTGGGGAATGCTCTCTTCCCTGGTGAGAATTGCCCCTTTATATAGGGCTTGTTTGTGTATTGTATGACATCACGCCACATCATCAGCTGTGGACTCTGTGATGTCATCGTATCTCCATATATGGCCATCTCCGTATATGGAGATATAAGTCGTCCATGCCCAGGTATGGGCTGGTGAGGTCAGACTTTGTGTGATGGGTAGGTTATCTCCATATATGGAGATTCAACATTCCAGGTGTAACTATGGCTGCCCGTATGACGTGAGAGGTGGAGGCTGTGATATTTGTGGACCGATTAGGGAGTCTTACTGGTGGTAAACTGGAACCTTCGGTCGCAATTATACTATCAGTTTCCCAACTTTCAACTTCTACATCCTGATCCTCCTCCCTCTGATTTCACTGCACCAACTACAGTACCTGCAATACTGTTTCCAGGAGGATTATATAGTTCCTTTCTTGTTTCCAACACCAGATTGCATAGCTGATGGTATCGTTTCATTGAAAGAACAAACCCATCAGTGTCAGTGGACTCAAGCTGGAGTTTTGTATCACTTCCGACAGCATCCAGGCTGTGCAGTAATATCCATGTTAGTCTCTTCTTGCGAGCTGTTGAGATACAATTTCAGTGGATATCTGTACAATCGCACGAGACACACACATAAGCAGCTAGTACTAGTAGGAAGAGTCACACGCCAAACGCGTCAACGGAACTTAATGACAAAAGGTTGAATAATTTAGTTATTGCAAGATGAAAATTTCAGGACATGTACATCAACACGTTGTGAGCTTGTAGATCACCTATTTGAACTATTTAAAAATGATTTTCAAAATAGTAAAAAAAGACAAAGAAGTTTAGTGGTTTAGGGAACGCATGGACGAAAATAGGTCCATGCGGTTTTCCGGATCCGGCGCGAAAGTTTCGGAATCTCTGTATACGGAGCTGATGTCTGACATCAGGGTATTCCGGAACCGCAACACAGTCAGAGGCACAGACAGATAGCCAGTGAGGAACCTGGTCAGAGCAGTACCAGTTGCCCAAATTGTTCACATCGGCCTGTTATAGCGCCACCAGGAAGCCCATGCATGAAAAACACATTTATGGATATTATTCCTACACATTTTGTCTAAACATCATGCAAATCGGTAGACATCTCTACAGTCATGAGAAGAACATGTCGGATATGTCTGATTTTTAACATTCCATCCTGATTGGCTAAGATTGACTCACATGAATCCGTCAACTACAGATTCCACTCACCTCTATAATGACAATAACAATAACCTTTACTCTGATGAGCATGTTTTGTACAGTATGTGTGTTGCTGTCAGTGAGAAAAATTCAGGTTGTGTTGACTTCATTTCATAGCAGAAAGCGGAGCTAGCAATTACTGAAACCATTTGAAATGTGCATAATCAATGTATTCAAAATATCTATTTTATGTATTCTTGACAATCCTACATACATGACATGTAGTACACTTAATAGACCATTCGGGTGGTCTGGCATGTTTGGTAATTGACTGCAACTTACAGAATACTTACAGTAACATTACTCCTTTTCCAATGCATAAAAGCCATTATATTCCATTTATTCCAGTACAGTATGACAATCAACTGGTATAGTGACTTGAAACTTGCTTGAAATACATAATCCAACACACTAAATATAATTATTCAAGTCATTTTGGTTATGTTTGACTTGGGAGAATCATTTATTGACACAGGTATAGTCCTTTAAGCAAGCATGGACATTACACATGGACACGTGTGTACTGTAAATGTAAAGCATACAGTAGATACTAGGACAATCAAACATCTCATAAAATATGATTTTATCGATGTGATTTTATTTATATATGGGCATGAAAAGCGATTCTGTTAGAGTGGTTCCCATGACATCACAACATACAATATATTTTATGCCCATACATGGAGATCCCTATCTGAACCAGCCACACAGATATGAGCCATGTCTTGGCCATCTGGCCAGTGATATATATTGATGACATCAGGGATATTCATATATGGGCATAAAAGGGATTCCGGGGAATACCCATATATGGACTTTTACATAGGTGATGTCACCTGTGATATCACCTGTGATGTCACAGTGATGTGTCAAGGGAAACAACCCATAGACTGTAAAAATGTGTACACATACGGCTTCAAGTCTACACGCAGACAAGCTGTGACATTTCTCATGGTAAACTGCGACCTTCAATTATCTGTCCGCCGTCTGTCTACAGTAATCTGACGTCACAGACTGACCTGGACGTGGAACACCATATATGGGCATTGGGCATAAACGGGTGAAACAGTGCCCAAAATTCTGATATCACCTGTACTGCGCATGCGTTACTGCCATGGTAACAACTGAATGCTGAAAGAATGCCCAAATTTGGAGATGACTGACATCAGTGATACCGTCGCCATGGTAACAGCCACATGCTGAAACAGTTCTCAAATGTGGAGATGACTGACATCACTGATACGTCTGGTTTCTCCACCATTACTTCTAAGACTCCTACATTTAATCTCTCATATACTGTGCACACACCCCCGGGCAAGGACTAGTAACTTACGTATTAATTTACGGAATGTCTGTCTGTCTGCCGCCTATCTGTCCGCCGTCTGTCTACAGTACTCTGATGCTTGTATATTCGCTATTTTGGCGTGCAACAAGGTCGTACAATTCTGGTTCGGCCCTGCAGTGGAGAAGGGACTATTTTGTTTGGAAAATAAGAATACTGTGATAATTGAAAGAGAATTTGGTTCCCGCATAATAACACACCAATACTGGAGGCAGCGGTGTTAAGGCTTATGAAGGTTTTTGCCGTGTCAGTCAGTCACGTCATCTCTCTTTTCAGAATGCATGGGAAAAGGACTTTGTGAGTTCAAATCTCTGGATATAAAACAAGTGTTAACATAACATCAACAGCAACTGATGTCCCAACCACAGCCACAACAACAGCTGCTATAGTGTTGTTGCTACAGTTCCTACGGCAGGGCCTCGTCATTAAAGACAAAGAAAGACAAGGAAAAGGGGAGCTGCCGTAATTACAGTGTAAATCCTGTTTATCACAGGGTTTCTCATTATTTTGCACTTAATTTACCATAACATTTCCGAAAAAGATTATTCTTTTTCCAGGCCTATAGCAATAATATGGCACAATAAGTGACTAAAGTCTCTAACAGTACTTCAGTGTGCAATCCCTCAAGGGTTAGGGTTAGTGTAGTTTGGGTTAGGGTGAGCAAAAAATGAAGCATAGAATATATTATGTTATACCTTTGTGTCTACAAATCTGAGGATTCCATTCCATATTCCGTGACACATTTTTGCTATCACCTATCCCAAGGGAAACTGTAACATCCCCACTGACTGATCATAATGAAGTGAACATATTGCGTAATGTTAGACATGTTTTTATGAACAAAAACAATAGCCGAAAACAATGCACCAGCCATTTTCTAAACATTTGATTAATTAAATATTTTCCAGGCCTGGTAAGCTGTTTTTCGAATTTCTAATTCATTCCAGTAATTTAATGACCATGGAAACCCTGTTAGGAGAGTTGTTTTCCACCTATTCAGAGAGCAAATGGGCCTATTGTTTCCATTTAAATGTGGACAACCCACAGCTTTCCTCACACGAGGAGGCTTATATTCACATTTGCTCCATGCCGGGCTGGAAATATGATGTCTGCGTGACCTCTATGCGCATCTCGTGGGTTATTCTCTAACATATGTGTCCCAGCACCCCCAGCAGCTAGTCATCTCGGGGACTGTCATTATTCCCTGTAGCCAAAATGATTTTTTTTTTTTTTTTGCCCTTTTTTTTTTTATGCCACAACAGCATCTCATAATATCTAGGCTACATTTCACTTAAACGCCAGAGCTTAACTCTGCATGTAAATAAGACTTTTTTTAATTAATGTGAGAGATCGGTACATAATTCTGTTAGTCCTCCCAGTTTATATTAGCTAAAATGCTAACTAGCCAGCCTTTGTTAGCCGTTTGTAGCCAAATGCGGTAATATCGGGACTCCATTACTTAGCGAAGCAACCCACAGTATTTATCCCATTAATTTAATGCCACGTGTGTTCCAAATGAACAATTATTAACCACGTAATGTATGATTTTGTGTATTATTATTTATTATTCTTCCGCCGTTCTTGACTTCCGCTGTTTCTTCTTCTACGCTGGTGAAATGATCCTGGAGCGGCCTGGAGACGTCTGTGACGTATGCTCCGGTGCGGAAGCTTCCTTTGTCACTGAGTTAGCTTAGCATTGAATAGATCAGTGTCGTCCTAAACTATCTAATTCTAACGTTCAGGGTGTTTGTTTTTTTGGACAATAAATTGACAGCCAAGAAAACATGGATGGAATGCAATCGTTCACTCGCCGTCGGAAAGTTGACTTTAGAGTAGACTATTCTGGTTGACTGGCTATGAGTGGCTAACGGCTAACGCTAGCTAGCGTTAGCTAGCGCTAGCTGCAGCGCTAGCTGCAGGCTATAAACAAATAAAACGTGACCCAACTCTATTGTTGCTCTCTTCTACAAGCTCACAACGCGAGGCGGTTAAGCCTGTAGATTGTGTTTTATTATCAGGTCAAATAATCCTTCTGGCTGAAGTTACACAAACACTGATTATGCTACATTTAGCACAGTTAGCCCTGTTGCACACGTAATAGGTTCACTTCAACCTCGTGTTGAGCAGTTAATCCTATTTGCTACGTACGTCTACAAAAACCTTCATATTTCAAAGATAACGTGCTTACTGAAGTCTCACAGATGTCACAGTATGGTACGCTCAAGCAGAATTACCCGTATCTTTCGTATTGTTTAATAAACTGCATTTTAATCCGATCAGATGCCATTTTCTGTTGTTTTTCAGCCATGCGACCCCATCGGTTGCGAGGTGTACTGCACTTAGATACATTAATACCTTTTTAAGGAAACGACGACCGATCGGATTAAAATGCTCCTCATTAAATAATACGATCATTACGGGACATTCTGCTGGAGCGTACCCTATGGTGACATCTGTGAGCCTTCACTAAGCAATTTATCTTTGTAATCTGACCGTTTGTGTAGACGTATGTAGCAAATTGGTTAAACTGCTTCACGGTTGGCGCACTGTAGCGTCTTTACATTTAGCCCAATAATGCTTGAGATGCTGTTGTGGCATTATCTTTTTAGAGAGCAATAACTAAAGTTTAAAACATACATAAACCACTTTAGCCCTATGTTATACCAAGGCTATTTGAAAATAGACGATCTACAAGCTCACAACGCATTGCGGTGCGACGCGTTGTGAGCTTGTAGATCTGCTATTTTCAAACATTTCGTACTTTTACTTTTGGTACTTTAAGTACATTTGGATACCAATACTTTTGTACTTTTACTCAAGTACATTTTTTATTCTGGATTTTTACTTGTAACAGAGTGATTCTACATTGCAGAATTGATACTTTACTTTATTATAAAATGTTGGTACTTTTTCCACCACTGTGTAAACGTTTGTGTTCTCATGCCAATAAAGCTTCTTTGAATTGAAGATTGAATTGAAGATTGCTCCCCATGTGGCGGAGTCAGGTCATTGCAGGTTAGAAATTTATTTAAAACTTGAATATCTCAAAAGTACTATTTCAGCATGGCATCATTCTATAAGCCATATCTTCAAAACTGTTGGGTCAATCTCCACAACCAATATATCATTTTGTAGCTATGATCCCCAGCTTTCAAATGAAATGAAAAAATGAAAATGAAAAAAATTGCAATGACTGGCTCCTGGGGAGATTGGGACACATATGAATGGCATCATGCTGTTTGAAACTCTAGCTCTGAGAATTGCTACACACCATTGCGGGGAAAAAAAGAGCATGTCTTTCTCTACCGACTTTAAATAATGCTGCAATCTCTCCTCATTTTCAGCCAGGGTTTTTTAAGATACCGTGGTTGGACAGGCTGCAATCATGGATGGAGGCAGGGGTGTCGCACCGAATTCTGGGCCCTGGGTACTTTAACTTTTGAAAAATATCAGATATACAAGCTCACCGTGTGCCGCGCTGCGAGCTTGTAGTTCTGCTATTTTTGAAAAATCGTGAACATTCGTGAACAATCCTTCTAAGGTTTTTTTTTTTTAAACCTATGTTTCTATGTCAGTGGTGCTCAAACCTTTTCATGTGAAGGACCCCCAAAATTATATTTATTTGGCCACGGACCCCCATCTCAAAATATAGTTCCAGGGAGCCCCCAGAAGCAAAATTT
>NC_137810.1:20214547-20267047 GCF_963921795.1 Nannobrachium achirus | reverse complement strand
GGAAACATAGCCCTCCTTTTTGTGTCCATGATGTAATATACTGTGTAAATTGCAGTCCAACGCCCAAGGTAAACTGAACTGACCTCATTTGTACCTGTGTTGATAAATCAGGTCCAGAACTACAGGTCCACCGATTTCTTTGTCTTTTACAAGGTTCTTTTTCTTTTTTCTTTTCTTTTTTTTGGCCAAAGAAATGTTAACCCTAACCCTAACCTAACCCTTTGTTTATCTTCACGTTAGTAAATCTGTCTTCGTGCTGTAGCAAACACCTTTTACAATGCCTACTACATTGTCCATTCATATGTACTTGGTTTCAACAAGGATGCGAAAACAGAGTATTGGGTTTTGTAGTGGGCGTGGTTATCCCAGATACCAAAATAACCCATTGTGCAAAATGGTTGATATGGGCTCAGAGTTATTTGAAGGACCTCCCTGAAGAGAATTCTGTAAAATAGGACTAAAGTCTGCCCTGCCTGGTTCAGTAAAATACTCAACATTATATGTATTTGCAAGCACTCGCCAGCAGATTACAAATCCTATTGTATGCTCCTCTGTTACTAGTTTATACAGCATTGAATGCTTTGGGGCCAAAATACATCTCTGATCTCAAAATAAATCACGAACCATCCAAACATCTCTGGAAGTCTGAGGTCTGCTTTCTGTCCCCAGAATTGGAACTAAACACTGAGAAGCAGCTTTCAAGTTGTTATACCCCGCATATCTTTAACAAACTCCCAGAAAACTGCAGGTCTGTTAAAACTCTTAGTTCTTTTAAACCAAAGCTAAACATCTTTTACCTTTTATCGCCTTTTATTTACATTTTTGTATCATTCTTCTGCACCGTAGGTTTAATCTATCATCATTTTTTATTTGCATTTTTATTTTTGTTGTTTTCATATATACTTTTATAATGTGTTTATTATGCTCTGTGCCTTGATGTCTTAATGCTTAATGGTTTATGTAAAGCAATATGAATTGCCTTGTTGAATCAAATAAACCTCCCTTGCCTTGCCTTGCCTTCAAAGTTACAGATTTGTCACTTTTGTTCAGTTTTTTTGTTTCCTTTTTTTTTTTTTTTCTTTTCTTTTTTTCTACCCAGCTTAATGTAATGAGACATTGATCCGTCTCACATCCTTCTAGCACAGTACACTCCATCAGCAACAGAAATCATCCCAAAATTAAGAATTCCAAAGACTCTGTGACGACATCGAAGAAACTTTACACAAAACTAATCAACATGTTCAAGTCAAATGCTCAGGGGCACATGTCGACTTTGTTAATTGAGCTACTTATGATGCAGATTTAGTGGGAGACTGTTTGAAATCAAAAGGGACAGGGTTAGAAAGACAGTAACAGAGGAACAATGGAGGTTGTTTACCCACAGAGAGAGCGTGACAGAAACAAAGATAAGGAAAGATCGAGACAGAGAGTGTGTAATGATGTCGTTAATAGCTGCAATCTAATATAAGTTAATGACCTCACTGAACGTATCATGAAAGTGCCACCAATAGTGTTTCGACAACATCAAACAAACATCAGGCTATTAATTAGTGGAAATCCTATTAACCATGCCGAGGGGTCGTATAAACAAGACCACATACCAGTTCCTGCTCATTTCACTTTTTCATGCCTTTGATACCACAAATTGCTTTCATGTGGATGTTTTAAACAGCTGATTATCCCTTAAACTTTTAATCTTTGATTTTGATTTCGAAACGTGCCTTCAATCTGCAAAATGAATCCCTTTAAATCCCACAGTATTTTGTCAAATTAAATCAGGGATGTAAAATGGTGTGGGTGAAAGTTAAAGTACCTACAGCTGGACAACCAGGTGCTGTGACTGAAACATTTTAGAATTAGCTTTGTACTAATTGGACAAATCATCCACAGAGTGTTATGGAAGTGTTGCCATTATGTCTGTCAGTGTGCTTGTGTTTATGTGGCTTACTACAATATAAATGCTTGTAATGAATGATGGGCTACGATCTAAAGTAGTTTTATTTATTTAACATTTACATGTATTTTATCAGGATACAGTTTGAGTGACATGCTGTTAAAACACATTAAGTGCCTTTTACTTTGAAGGGATGAAGAGCCGTAGGGTGCCGGGACTTCCCCCCGTAGGCGGCCGCTCTTATTTTGAAAAGCCGGGATGAAAATGCGCACATTTTTGGTCACTTTCTTTTTTTCAACCTCAACCCGGATGTTGTTTAGAAAGCCACAGTAATGGCGATCGTCAGCAGAAAGCCATCATTGGAGCGCTATTTTGCCATGAAAAATGCCAGCCTTGGGATCAAAATGTTTTTTTTTTTTTTCAAGATAATGAGGCTTCTTTATTGCAAGATCAAAGGGTTTCTATGGAGGATTTTCACTTTGCAAGCACGTCAACGTCTTTTGTAAACAAACCGCTCAAACCGCCCATTACCGATCATCAATCGACAGCCCAGACCTTACGGTAAGGCAAAACAAGTTTACTGTATTTACAGTATACTGTATGTCCCGTTTATACCCGGGATCGGCACTTTATGCAGCTTCTTTTTCTGCCCAAGTATACCTGGCCGGGATAGGCACTAAATGTGTTAAAGGAAATTACATGCCCCTTGTTATCACACAATTCCCAAAGCACCCTTTAGGGGAAATGTATGTATAAAACAATGTAGGTCATGTTGACCACCCCATCTTGAATATTATTTGGGAGAATGTGACAGCTGACAAATGAAATACTACAAATATTATTAACTAAGCACTACGCTGTTTGGGAAAAGTGGTTGAAACAACGTAGAATGGTGCACTTTGTTCATAAAAAAGCAATCACACTATTGATTTACACCTCCCACAAATGCCACTACACCAAAGAGAGACTAGACAGCGAGACAGAGGGAAAAAAGCCAGATTTACAACGGAGCGTGCTGTCATGAAGGCTGCAGATTGCTCCCTGTGGTATTGAAATTTGTCACAGCCCTGACAGAGTCTGTTCCTTGTAGACAAAAACAAGGAGTGCCTGGAATGACTGTGGATACATAATGAGGCTTTCCTATTATTGTTAACTAGCTCTTACCCGTTCAAAGATATGAGCTCCAAAATGATGTGCAGTGTGTGGGTTATGGTATGTCCCCCCCCCCCCCCCCCCCCCCCCCCCCCCAGCCCGCCCGCCCACCCACCCGCCCACCCCGCCTGCGCACACACCCCGCCTGCCTGCACACACACACACACACACACACACACACACACACACACACACACACACACACACACACACACAGAGAGAGCTGGTTAAACATGTTGCCTCATGCTAGATGCAGAATAGATGTGCCTCATGCTAGATGCAGAATAGATAGTAGATACACCATAAAAATGCTAATATACAGTATATGATTTGTGAAAGTGACAAACGGGCTCCACAGTTATGTTAGGTGTGTTCATATGCTAATGGTGATGCGATTTCAGATCAATTGCTCCAGCCACTGAGGAGAAACGCTGTTTCAGACAGACAGACAGACACTCACTCAGACATTCGCAAAATTATAGTATAGATATAGGCACTGATACTGAACCTCCCAGACACACTCAATGAGTGAACAGCACCTAAGAGACTTGATGAACTCTTCTTGACATTGCTGTTGTAGATCACAGACACTATGCACGCACGCACGCACACACACACTTTTAAGGCTTTGAAGGTTAATTAGTGGTTCTGAACATCTCTTGTTTAGCTCTATATGTGTGCACTCTGGCATAGGAATAACACTCACAAAATACGTATTCTTAATTAATTGGTTTACACAGTTTAGGATTTCTTAAAATATGATAAACCAACGTTGTAAAAGCTGGAGAGGTGGTACTGTTCTCACACAATGCATAGTCATTTGATACTGTATGCGGGAAAAGTGAAAAGTCTGAAAATGATGCCTTTTGAATACCATATTGGTGTTTAAAACTCAACACACATTCACTGTTTGTAATAGCCGCTCACACACACACACACACACACACACACACACACACACACACACACACACACACACACACACACACACACACACACACACACACACACACACACACACACGTGTGCACGCATGCGCGCAGCCACGCACCGACGCACGCACACACAATCTCTACGGAATGGAAGATGCCGCCCTGGATCTATGCCCCTGATACCACCCCACATCAAACACTTGTCAGAAGACATAGACCCTACACTGGATGAGGTCCTTGTCATTGCCGTTGCTCCTGAAGCTGACGAGGACACTCTAATAATGCTTCTGTCCTGGAGTCTCATTCAACCTTTGACTGCAGTATAGAGGAACTCCTGTGTGACTCCTCAGTCAAGCCATTCATTCGAGTGCTGTATGACAGCAGACTGCAAGGAGCAGTGAAAACTAAAGCCTAATTCATATTTCACATGGCAAAGTATAAATTAGACTTGAGTCCTGTTTTACAGTAATCTGCTCTGTCAAGTACTGATCTGCTTCGTTTAGTTTTATTTCATTTCTTGAGCACAGCACTGTTCTGTTCAATTCCATTCCACGTCTTTATATTCTGCAGAATATTCAACATCACGCTCATGACTCTCGCGCTTTGTGCTCTTTTTTTCCCCTTGGATTCACTGAAATGTTTATGTCATACAGGAATATGTCGTCGTCGGGTGGAAACCTCGTATCTCCAAGTTTCAAATTTGTACGTTTTTTCGCAAAGTAAAGCCCTGCTTCATCATACAAGGCCGTCGCACAAAAATAGTGAAAACAGCAGATCTTCAAGCACACAAAGCCTCGCGCTGCGAGGCGTTGTGTGCTTGTAGATCGGCTGTTTTCACTAGTTTAAATCATTTTTAAAATGATAAATGCAAAACGAACGGTTTTGGACATACAAGGTTTTCACCCCGACAACGAAGATATAGTCAACCATAAGTTGACGCTCACGTTTTACCACGTACCACTATCTAGACTGAGTGTTCTGTTCACCCACACATTACTGGGGGTAGATTGTCTATGTACATTTTGTTCTGTTCTTTATACCAGTTCATATACTGTTAAATATTCGGTGCATTCTACATCTACACCTGCAAAGCTCTTTCACCATGCTAATTCCCAGGCCAAGTGCTAAGGACAAAACAAGATTTCTCTCTGCTTTCCTAATCCCTGTGCGGTGCTAACGCTTTTTATTTTTCCTGTAAATTATTAGTATTATTTGTTAGTCCTAGTTGTTCTTTTTGTGCATCTGTCCTGTGCTTAATACTGTTAAGTTCTGCTGTAATGCCATGGCAACTGAATTTCCACCGTGGGATCAATAAAGGTCTATCTATTCTAGTGTCTTCTGACACTACTTTACATAATAAATAACAATTACGTTGCACATTTCGGTTGAGAAGTAACATGTCCCCGCACCATATCATCTTAATAAACACATTTTCATATCTAATTGAAACCCTTAATCACTGCCTAATTACAAGAAAGGACTGCTTAGATGACACACAGTCACAGTAAATTGCAGCTAAAGCACTGGGAGCACAAATAAAAGCAGGGGATGAGAAATTGTTCCACAGAGGTTGGATCTTAAAAATGAATGACCCATGAATAAAGGTTGAGCTGACATTTTGACTAATGTAATAATGCTACCGTGTGCATCGCCTTTGCTAATCATTCCGGGTATTAAAATGAAATGAAAACGAGCAGAAAAGAACATCCCACAGACCCAATTTTAAAACATCACAAGCCCGAGGAACACTCCAACTTTTAATTAAACGCTATCCTCCATCTTAGGTTATACACTAAACATTCGGGTCGGCAATTAACATTCATTTACATTATTGATGCATGATGTGCAATAGCATACATTTTACTAGTAGGAGAGGAGGTGTTTCCTCTATGTGTAATTAAATATAGTATTTCAGTAATCACAGGTAGTAACACGTTGAATAGTGATTGGTGTGGATAGTAAGAGGGGTTGAGGAGGCAATACGATTGATTAGTGTGGTATTAACGACTTGGCACTCACGCCTGTAGACTTGGAGATGTATAGGGGCTCTGTACATCTGTTCTATTATGTTTCTAATGTTTTGGAAAACATGAAAATAGGAGACTGTATTCCACAAATATTTGTATTTGTTACCAAATTAACATGCAGATGTTGTCAGAACTGTGATTCTCACTGAGAGGAGCAATGCGAATTCTGTACAAATGATACTGTGTGTGAACAGTCAGTGTGTTAATGTTGTGGATATCAATCATATTTTCAAGTAAAGTCAGAGAGACTGTGAATATAGTATGTAAGTTAGTCAGAGAGACTGTGAATATAGTATGTAAGTTTTGTTGAGCAAAATGGTCGAGCAACAAGGTACATTTGTCTTAAGGGTCAGCAGCGTCCCGATGCACTAAGTAGCCACCAGGGGGGGATAAGGCTCTAGTGACGGACTCTCTCCGGTCCCCTCTTCTCATCTCTCCACCAACACTCAACTCCCTCGCCTCTGCCCCTGCCGCCAAAGGCCAACCGAGCTCCGGGGAATATTTATGAGTGAAGTAGAGCAATTGGTTTGAAATCATCAGATGGGTGGGTGAGAGAGAGAGAGAGAGAGAGAGAGAGAGAGAGAGAGAGAGAGAAAGAGAGAGAGGACTGTCTGAGGGAGAGAACGGCGGCTGTGAAGATCCAGCTGGCGGTAATGATAGAGGTGGAGTTGGGCTTTTAATATCAATATTTAACCTTCTTTTCACCTTGTCGGTTAATTAAGAGTAATGTATTATTCCTTGTACCCATTCCTGTGTGTGTGTGTGTGTGTGTGTGTGTGCGTGCGTGCGTGTGTGCGCACGTGCATGTGCACATGAGCGAGTGCTCGTGTGTGTGCGTGTAGACCGGTGTGTCTGTATATTTTCTGATTGTACGTTGTGCAGTATAATGTATTTGGGTGGTGTGCAAAGAAACAGAAAGAAAGAGAAAGAGGGGGTAGAGAGAGATGCAGAGGCTGGGAAAAAAAGGAAGTCGAGAGACGGATCTAGAAGGAAACCAAGTGATGTAGTACAGATGAAAAATGTAGACAGAGTTGGAGAAGGACAGAGAGAATGGGAGAGACAAAGATATGGAGCGATAATGGACAGTGAAATCCTGTAACTCGGAGACTGTATAGATGGAACCAAATCCATTTGGTTACATTTTACAGTCTCCAAGTATTTTACTGTGTGTGTGTGTGTATGGGGTAGAGAGAGAGAGAGAGAGAGAGAGAGAGAGAGAGAGAGAGAGAGAGAGAGAGAGAGAGAGAGAGACACACACAGAGAGACACAGAGAGAGGGGAGGACCTGGGATAAGACGAGTTACACTACATTCTCCGTCTGTGGCTGGCTGCATCACCTCTTGTCAGCTGCTAAATGCCAGTGTCAGTCAAAACCCTGTTCAGCTGCCATCAAGCAGTTCCAGCCGCACTGACAGCCTCTCACAGTATCACACTCTTCATCGTGGATCAAAACACTCACCTGGCGCATAGAGATACTGTGCCTTATGCACACAGACGCACACCCGCAAATACAGAGGCACATTCAAACGTCTATTGACAGACATTCACAGCACAGTACATGTTCACACATTTGCACCTGTGATACACATGTACAAATAGGCTTATGCCATATAACACACTGTAAGTACTGGAAAGGTTAATACGTACATAGGATGCACACAGGCAAGCTTATGTGTTGAAGCTGGCACATAAGGTGCGAACTCAGGCATGCTCACAGACGCACGCACGCACGCACGCACGCACGCACGCACGCACGCACGCACGCACGCACGCACGCACGCACGCACGCACGCACGCACGCACACACACACACACACACACACACACACACACACACACACACACACACAAACACACACACTCTCTCTCTCTCTCTCTCTCTAAGGCAAAAGAGCAATACTTAAGTCAAAATAGCAAAGCCTAAAGTATTAATACCCTGAAGCTTCACACTGATTTTCGATGTCTCGCACCAAACAAAATAATCTGTACAATGTGATGAGAGTTCCCTTTAGGAGAGGCCTTTTTCATATCTATACTATAATTTTGCGAATGTCTGAGTGTCTGAGTGTCACAGCGTTTCTCCTCTGTGGCTGGAGCAATTGATCTGAAATCGCATCACCATCAGCATATGAACACACCTGACATAACTGTGAAGCCCGTTTGTCACTTTCACAAATCGTATGCTGTATAATAGCATTTTTATGGTGTATCTATATCTATTTAGCCTACAGTACCTTTTGTGACCACACATGTTAAGGGAGGGGCGCTGTTGTTCAGGCCATGCACAATCACACACAAACCCACACACACACACACACACACACACACACACACAGGGGGGGGGGGTGTGCAGGCAGGCGGGCGGGCGGGCGGGGGGGGGGGGGGGGGGGGGGGGGGGTTCTGGCCCTGTTACAGATGTTGTCCAAAAATCATGCAGATCGGTACACAGTATCTCTGTAGCCGTTAAATGGAACGGGTATTTCTTACATTGATGCTCCTACATATTAGCATGCAAGCACCAGTTAAAGTTACTTTCCATCCCTCATATACTGTGTGCACAGTGCACATCCCATAACCCACACACTGCACATCATTTCGGAGCTCATATCTTTGAACGGGTAAGGGCTAGTTACTGTAAAATGATGTATTTTATCATCGGCATCAGTTACAGTAATGATTGTATTACATTTAGCAATTATTAACTTCAGGTACATTAATATGACACCAACATACAGTAAGCCTTGTTGCACGGGCTGCTCTATACAACCCATACGATGTAATGTCACCTTTTTTATTGGTAAATGTGTTTCGTAAATTTGACATCTAAATGGGCATGAACTACAGTAATTCATCCATTACATTCTAGGTTGAATTCTTTAAAAATGGGAGTTAATCGGCATGCTTCAAAGCTGACAAGTGACTACAATGCTTCCAAGTAACATCCCATCGACCCTCTGTTGCACATCAACTGGCTCCGTCAGGTATCTCTGATATCCTGCTGCTTCACCAAAGCCCCTCCTGCGGTACCTAGCCTGCTTGAAGTCTGTACTGATATGAAAGATTCTGGTGTTTGGAACAAAAAAGCAGCTGTGAGACACTCTGAGAGGGCACAAAATTTGGAACCAAAGAGGACCCAGAACATAGGGTAGATTTGGTTAAAGTTGTACAGTGACAGTCAGAGTTACAAATGGATGAACGAGCACTAAGGATTTAACTGTGTGTGTGTGTGTGTGTGTGTGTGTGTGTGTGTGTGTGTGTGTGTGTGTGTGTGTGTGTGTGTGTGTGTGTGTGCATTCCTTTACATGCAAAGACCCTCTAAAGTCATCTTCCTTCAACACAAACCCTTGATTTCACATTCCACACACACATTGCCACCTACTAAATGGTTACACTCCGACATGTCTCCTTTCCGACATGTCTCCATTCCGACACTAACCCTACTAAATATGCATCTTCAGGCTATCTTTAACCTGTTACAGAATGGGATTTGATTGCTCGCCTACTTCACTCTGGCTTTATGTCAAGATACTTATTTTGCTCTCAGCAAAAATAACGTGATTTCAATTTCTAATATTACTTATCTGGTTCTGACTAGTTTCATTTGATCCTTCAGAACACTTTCTGTATGGCTATGACAGCGGTCCGTCTCCCTCTTTCCGTGGTCAAGGCTACTCACCTGTATATCTTGTACTTTGTGGCGAAACCCTGCTGGTAGCGCTCTGTGAAATCGACAAACTCCTGGGCGTGGTGAAAGGGTCCCTTATCGGACAGGAGCCAGCCAAGGGGCCCTGTTCCGCCGCTGAAGCCAGCGCCCAAGGCAGCCGTATCAGCCGGCCGGGCCCCTTGTGACACGGACACGTAGCACTGGAGCAGGCTTAGCGTTAACCACCTCCACCTCCATAGAAACATGAGGGCCACCAGTCTAACGGAGCTGCACTGGCCGCTCATGCTGCTTCCCCCGGCCCCGATGACTCCTCATTCTCCCCACGCGTTGAAATAATCCTGGGTGGGGACTGGGGAGAGAGGAAGGAGAGAGAAGAAGAACATGGGGAGTCAAGGCATGGGCAGAGAAGACAAAAATGGTTTCTTTCTTTCTCCACGTTTTGGGTGTTAGAGAGCAAATCAGGGATTGAGATAGTTAGCTACATGGAGAAGCAGAGAGGGAAAGAGAGATTTGGCTTTGGCAATGTAAATGTATGTTTTCTCATGCCAATAAAGCCCTTTGAATTGAATTGAATTGAATTGAATTGAATTGAATTGAATTGAATTGAATTGAATTGAGACAGTGAGATAGAGTTTGGAGTCATTCATGCACTTTCCTGTTGGTTCAAACATGCACGATGGCTGTGATTCACAATGAATTACCATAGGCCTATCATCATTTTAAATAATCAGTGATCAGTCACTAATGTTGCAGTCCTAATAGGCTAATTCATTTAGGCCTAATTAAAATGTAATATATCTGTAGACCAAGGTGCCCCAAGGAAAGAAAGAAAGAAAGAAAGAAAGAAAGAAAGAAAGAAAGAAAGAAAGAAAGAAAGAAAGAAAGAAAGAAAGAAAAACTTGACTTGATTTAATTATCTTTTTCTTTACCTGATTGTGCAAGCCTTATGGTCCTTGCGTTGTGGCAGGAATTACTCTCCGCAAAATCCCTTGAATGGCCAGTGAAGTTGAGATCGAGGCAGTGCATATAAAGCGCGGCATGGAAATGTTTTGCTGTCTTTTTTCTTCTTCTTTAGAGATAACAGCACTATGACGTGGACCAAAACTTGAAACAAGCTCTTTTTTCACCGTCGCATAGGTCTACTTCCAGGGATAGCCTTCCATTAATAGGCTGTACAATCCAATAGAATAACAGTCGGGCTCAAAGCGCGCACCTGCGAGGAGGAACAATCCAAGTCGTTTTTGACATGCCTATAAGTTTCGGGAAGCGTCCGATCGTAATATTTTACAACGCACGAACGAAACACCACATGCAGGTGCGCATCAGCCCTGTTACTCCATTCTTGTCTTGTTTAGAGAAGCACTTCGGGCGGTGCGCGGCGCCCGGCGGAGAGCGAGTGGTGCTGATGTTGCGTTGTCCTACGTATCCCCCGTGCAGTCTGTAGTGTGAATGGCACTTGCATCCCTCTCTCTCTCTTTCTCTCTCTCTCTCTCTCTCTCTCTCTCTCTCTCTTCCTGGCCGTACGAAGCGATTAATTTATTCCAGCTCCGAGCTCACTCCCCATTGGCTGGAGCAGAACAGGAGGAAGTGGGTGTAGGAGGGTTCAGGGGCAGCCAGAGGATGAAGTGGTGGTCACTGGTCAAAGGGATGGGGGGCGTGTGTTTTTATTTGAGAATTTAGACAGAAGTCAGCTGCAGTTCAGGTTAATATCCGGATGAATAGGGAAGTGGAGCAGTAATCCAAATGAATTCCATACACGGCTAGTATAAAGGAGGATTCTAGAATGTTGAATTAGCTATACAGATTATTAGCTACTAATAGCCTATGATGATGATGATGATGATGATGATGATGATGATGATGATGATGATGATGAAAGCTTTTATTCAGCAGCCACTATTAACACAGTTCTGGTCATCTTCTTTGGTGGTGGTACTAGTAATGGTGGTGGTGAAGAAGAAGAAGATGGTGGTGGATGATGATGATGATGATGATGATGTTGATGAAAGCTTTTATTCAGCAGCCACTATTAATACAATTCTGGTCGTCTTCTTTACCCTCATGCTTTCTGTCCCCACGAATAAATCATCACTCCCAGCATCAGCAAACTTAATTAGATGTGACTTTATCCCAGTGCTGATGAGTTGGACACTGAGCATGGATCAGCGAGGCGCGGAGGAGACGAATGGAGGGAAGGATGTGCTGCCTTTCAGCTTTGCCGTTGAGATGTTCAAAGGGAGGTTTTATACAGGGATTGGATTAGAGAAATGAACACCATTGAGTCGCTAGATTTGCTGGCTCCGAAACTCAAAGAGGAGCTGAAATCCTGTGGTGCAGCTACTCGCAGTGTAGCTGGAGTGAGAGAAAGCGTCAATTTGTCACAGTTACACCACCACCGTGTCTCAGGACTGCATGCGCTCCCGCTCTCCCAACCTCTGCCTCGTGGCATTACGACTCATGAAGGACGTCTACAGAATGGAAAGAGACATGCTGTGCCTGTGGTTTGCTCATTGGTATAGAATAGATGATGCTTTTGGTGAAAAACGTAGTTTTCTGATAATATCTTAAACATTTGCCTGCAGACTCACATTAAACTATAGAGGTTTGAATAAAATATAACCTTTAATGCAGGGTGTATAACATTGATTAATGTGTTGGTATTTAATGATGGTTTTACAGCACTAGCCCTAGAGGCGCAATGGCACACGATGTTTGAAAAAGGACATTGTTTGTATTCATTACTGTAATTTATATTGCATTGCATCTCAGAGGCATCGAGTACAGGCCAGGGTACAGGATTGATTGAATGTGAATGTTTCTCATGCCAATGAAGCTCCTTTGAATTGAATGTCCATGTCCAAGGAGGCAGTGCAGGTCCTTCCTTGGATAATCAAAGAGAATGTCAGCTCATTATAATGCTAGAATGACACAGGTTGCGTGTAGGTCACCACTATAACAAGGTGTTGTCTCAATGTCTGTGGGGCAGTGGAGACCAAACACTGTACTGCAATAACACTCTCTTGGCTACTCTATTACACAGTCTCACTTCTTACACAGAGACCTGCTGCAGGCTGTGTTTGTAATTGAAAGGTGGTGGATAGCCTCTGCCAATTGATTGGTTAGGGGCAATCATGTGCAGGGGCGTCACAAGGGGGGGAAAGTGTGACTGAGTTACTAGGGCCCAAGGTGGAGGGGCCTTAATTAATTTATACTTTAGCTATTGAGAAATAGCAGTTATACAAGCTCACAGTGAGCACTGAGTGCCGCGCTGTGAGCTTGTAGATCTTCTATTTTTGAAAAGCAAAAGTATAAATTAATTACTTTGAATATATGTATTTTTATTTTTTAAGTGAACATTTGTAACTCAAATTTTGCTTCTGGGGGGTCCCAACTAAATATTTGAGATGGGGGTCCGTGGCCAAATACATTTTGGGGGTCCTTCACATGAAAACGTTTGAGCACCACTGACATAGAAACATAGGTTTTTTTAAAAACCTCAGAAGGATTTGAAATATTCAAAGAGCAGATCTAAAAGCTCACAGCGCGGCACTCGGTGCCGCGCTGTGAGCTTGTATATCTGCTATTTTTCAATAGTTAAAGCATTCATGGGGGCCCACAGTGAATCCTTATTGTGCCCTGGACCCAGAATTTGGTGCGACACCCCTGATCATGTGGCTAAAGCTGGCAGCTGATTCAGTATAGGCACTTATATCTAAGTATAGGCTTAAGTGTGTTTTTCATACATTTTAGTTCAGGTTAGCCACTGTTAGTGGGGGTCTTCAACGGTTTTCAGGCCATGATGGTCTCCTAAACTGAGAGAGAGATGAAGCAGGGAACCCCACTACAGAATTGTATAAAGTTGTGTTGCAAATTAAATTGTGTATTTTCAGACATTTAACCAATAACCACTTAAAACCTCAGTACTTAGCAAACTTGACCCTTGGCCCTGTACTTGGTCTGCTCTTTTTACCCTCTATGCACCAAACATTCGCAGAAAATAGCCGATCTCCAAACTCGCGCGCTCCGACGTGAATAGGGATGCTAGCGTTCAAGTGGATAATGTAAAAAAAAAATAAAGGTTCCTATCACACAAAGATTTGGTGTCCCCCCTGTAGTAACTCTGAGGACCCCAGGGGTCCCGGACCCCCTGTTGAACATCCATGGGCATTGGTTTACTTAGGTTACGTTTATGACACCCTGGGCAAGATATGACTTCCGCTTGGTTCCAAGATTTCTAGCGGAAGTGGCGGAAGTGCTACGTTTAATGGAAGATACGCCATGCTGTTTACATTCCCCAGCGAAATTGTAGCTCTTAATAGGTGTAACTGTAGATTGTAGCTCTTAATACGTGTAACGTTGTCCGAATCGATGTTTTTGTTTGTATATTGTATATTGTTTATTGCGAGCGCAACCGACGGAGCGGGAGACATAGAGTCGATTTTTTTCCCAGCTGGGAATATGTTTGCAGGGACACAAGACAACTTCCGGAAAAATTCAGCCCCACCTCCTAGAACTCTCTCTGCCTCATATCTTGACCAGGCTTTTCTCATGGCAGATGAGTAAGCCTGGCTACGCGAGGCTAAGTTTATGATAAGGATCTGGGGGTCAGAGTGCGTGCTGCGTTTATAGCATTTTATTTACCCATGGCTGAATATCCACAGCCTAATTGAAATACTAGTTGAGCTTAACATAATTAGTTACTGTATATGCACACCGGAATAATTGTTCTGCAAGTGTGTGTGTGTGTGTGTGTGTGTGTGTGTGTGTGTGTGTGCGTGCGTGCGTGCATGCATGTGTGCGTGCGATGTGCGTGTGTGCGTGTGTTTGTGTGTGTTTTCTTTTGCAAACAGCTGGCAGACCTCTGCCTGAGGTTTTGTGTGTGTGTGTGTGTGTGTGTGCGTGCGTGCGTACGTGCGTGCGTGCGTGCGTGCGTGCGTGCGTGCGTGCGTGCGTGCGTGCGTGCGTGCGTGCGTGCGTGCGTGCGTGCGTGCGTGCGTGCGCGTGTGTGTGTGTGTCTGAACGAGTGGGAGAGGAGAGCTAGTCAGCCACATTTACTCAGCGGTAAGACAGATAGTCATTAGGGGAGGTAAACATTCACTTAAGCCTGAGCCTGCTCAATGATGCCACTCAAGGGTCTTTGTGTGGAGTGATCTGAGAACTGAGCAAAGCTGAGGTTTTAATTAGCCTGAAAAGCTGACAGCTTTTGTCAGTGTTTTGTCAAAGCAGTGCCACGTGTTGGCTTTGCCTGTTGTTCTCCTCCAACTACAGGAAGAGCAGAATTATACATATCCTTGACATTTCCATGTGCTCAATTACATATACTGTACCTTGTCTGCCACAGATGTGTCTAATGCTCAAAATAAACCTTTTACGTTATCTCTGACTGCAGCCTACGGAGCTATGGCGGATAAGGCATTGCATGTGTTTTGTTTAGATAATTAGCACAGTGGCACAGTGTGCCAATATGAAACTAATCTAAATGATCCATTATTACCAGTCATCTGTGGAAAAAAAACATTATGTTCTTTGCCGTCATCTGAGAAATGGACTGTAGTCTAGTCCATATCTCAGCATGACCACAGAGCCATATGCATAATGTGGTGATTAAAAAAAAAGAACCATCAGCTTGACAAAGCTTTAATCAGAATTTGTGTTACTTATTGCAACCATGGGTCACTGGATTTGTCATTAATCAAATGCTTACCCTCTTTCAAGCCCTCTGATTGTGTCGTCTATCTTTGGCTGTACAAGCAGCACACAAATAGGAATCGCAGAGCTCTTTGTTCACTACAGTACAATAAAAATCCTGTCTCTAATTAGCGGACCGGTTCATTGCCAGGAGTTTTGTGTTCAGTGTTTGAGAGGGATCGTTGTGTAAAATAGAATCGTTTGGAAAAAAGAAGCAGTCAGTCGGAAATACAGGAGCTAATTTCGTTAAGGGTTTTGCACTATAGACCATTGGTCCCAAACGTTTTAGCTCGAGACCCAAAGGAGAGATTAGACGTTTGCCTGGGACCCAAACTAGTGAAAACAGCAGATCTTCAAGTTCACAACAAGACGCTTTGCGCCACGTTGTGAGCTTATAGATCATCTATTTTCACATAAAATGTAATGTATGGAATTTCGCTGATTTTTATTTTATTTCTTCATGAAATTAATGATATATTATCTAGGAAGGGATTATGAAGTCTGTGAGTCACAAATGGGTCACAACCCACTGTTTGGGAAACAGTGCACTAAAGGCACTTAAATAGACTTATTTCTATATGATGACGTTGTAGAGTGAGAAATTTGAAATGTCAATACATAGACAGTAGACTATAATATTTGAGTAGTTCTTGAGTAGCTCAGCACCAGATGATTCAGTTTTGAGCAGGGACATGCAGAGAATTTTAGAGAGGCTGGGGCTGAAATATCTTAAAGGGGCCTTTTCGTGAAAATATCGACAATAGCAGACTTCCAAGCTCACAACGCATCGCACTGCACTGTCGGCTATTTTCGGTGCTGTGCCAACCTGAAGTAAGCATAATTAAGTCAATACTGGTATTTCTACACAGATATTGCAATTCTTTCAACATAAGATGCTGCGTTCAAATTCAGGAGAGTTTTTTCAGAATCAGAGATCAATAAGGCTTGTGCATATGCATGTGTCTGTGCGTTTTGTGCAAGAGAGAGAGAGAGAGAGAGAGAGAGAGAGAGAGAGAGAGAGAGAGAGAGAGAGAGAGAGAGTGAAGGAAAGAGTAATAGAATCCGTCAGCCCAGACAGAATGAAAAGCTCATCCTCTTTACTCCCTCCCCACTTTCCAAGTCGCTCCCTGGTGTCGCTTCTCGTATTAAATGATTCTGACATTCAAATAACCAGTTCAAGAATGTAGTTATATAGTGTGTGTGTGTGTGTGTGTGTGTGTGTGTGTGTGTGTGTGTGTGTGTGTGTGTGTGTGAGTGTGTGTGTGTGTGTGTGTGTGTGTGTGTGTGTGTGTGTGTGTGTGCACGCGTGTGTGCACGTGTGTGTCTCTGTGCGTGTGTGAGTGCGTGCACACGTGCATGTGTGTTTGTTTGTAATATCATAAGCGCCGTTCTGGCAACATTCATTGAGGTTAAACCTGGAATGCTTGCGGGCTTTTCCCTTCACCAGGGAGTTCAGTTCATTTGCAGTAGCAAAATTGTTATTCCCAAAATGTGGCATGCACTCTTTGTCGGAAAAGCATTAACTTCAGTGATTGAAATATATGACGGTGTGGTACTTAGTAAAAAGAAAACTGCTATTGCATTTTCATTGCATGGGAAAACACTGAAGTAACACAAAGATTACTTTGCCATTGCCATGCACAGATGATGATAGCAAAATGTTCAGCTCTTAGGAATCCTCATCAAGAATGGACATTGTAATTACTGTATGATGGCCATATGGATAGGTTCTGTATGAGGCAGGTACTTATAGTGGTAGGTCTACTTGGATTAATGTTGTTATCACCAAGTAGCATGGATATAAAGAGCGCATTCTTGACTGTGATTCTGTATGCCGTAAGTTTAAGCGTTCCTTGCTGGCTTGTTACCACTTCTAGCTTGGTTCACAATTTGAGCAACTCATAAAGCGTACTGTATCCAAACTTTAGGATTACTTGGCTTGGTTGGAGGTCCCTATTGTTTAAACCTGGTAAATGTTACCTGAGTGCACAGAAAGCAAGGGCTACAACCAGGTAAACATTAAACCGAGTATCTGTCTAAAACATGGGGCAAGTTTTGTACGCTGGACATGAAGTCTATGAGGATTTGGCAAACTTTACACTTGATTTTATTATCTTAGTAAACCTTTTAATAAACACTTTATGTTTTTCAATCGCTAGTTTAAAGCCTTTTTTTATGATATGCGTTTAGTAAATTATGGTCACATACATTTTAATTAAATTAAAGATACAGTAGGCTAACCAACAAACATCTGCATATACCGGTAGTTCAGTAAAACCTTGCATCTACCTCATAAAGAGAGAAAAAAAGTAACAAGAGGTGATACAAGGAACGAGGAGTGCTACTGTAGCGTCTATCTAAGCATTACTTAGAATGTACATCTTAAAGCAGTCATCTTATAATACTGTATAATGTACCTACAGTACATAGACTGCTGTTCTAGACACCTTGGCTTATGTGGTCATGCCGTACAAACTACAGGTTAAATGTAGCACGATGAGCACCATGCACCAATAGCTGAGTTCTTACTGTAGATGTTTTAACAGATACTTCTGTAGTACTTTAATGGCATTCTACACTGAAAGCAATTACATTTCTGGGAACTTCTGGGAACTGAAGCATCACAATACTGAAATACTTATCTCTTGAAATGCGGGCCTAATGGTTATAGGTTTTTTAATTGTAAATTAAAAAAGGTGCCTTGGAAAAAAATGTATAAATATATAATATAATAATAGGAAAACAGGTGACTGAGCAGAGCATACCAATTTTAGCATTTCTTTTTTTTTGTCTTTCTTTAACTGGAATTGTTTAATTCCTGTCTCTCTTCACTGTCACTATCAATATAATAGAATATCATTAAAATAACAAATAATCAATTAAAAAGGCATTTTATTTTAGTTCAGTACGTACATCCCCAACAATTTTATCATGTTCCCTCATCAGTCTTTAAAACAACTTTAAAACAAACAGCTGCAAGCCCCTAGAACAAGAACTATAATTAAATCAAACAAAAGGGCTTTTGTGCTCACTGATCTCCAGCCAGAACCCTATCCTGAAATTCATTATACCTGAATACCTGTATTCAACGTGAGGTAAAGCTCCCCTTTGTTTGTACTGGAGGCAGGCAATTGGGGTCTGAAAGCAATTGGCCATAGTGAGGGGAAGTTAGACATTTAAATGTCTGTCTACAAAGGTCAGAGATAAATAACAAAACAAAACAAATGTTGATTTTTACCCACCCAAACATAATGTCTGTAATCCGTCACTAGCCCACTTTCTCAGCGCTGGCACGAGCTACATCTCCTGTGCGCACAAACTTTTAGATATACTGTAGTTAAAAAAGTTCCCAAAATCTCCAGTGAGTGCTTCACTTCCTGGATGTATTTGTCTTTACGTCTTTTTTCCACAGACACAAAGAAGTATCGCGATGCTTCGATAAAAAAACTATAGTTTTAACAGAAGAGGTGATGGGTTGATTTTGAAACGTTATACTGCACAATCATATGAAAGACAGACTTTACATGATCAGTGAATTAACAACAGTGAGTAGGTTATCCCTGTGAAATAATGGAGGACCGGATAAAATAAATAACCTGATATATTTTCATACACGCCGATTTCATTTCTGACATTATAGGCTGAATGACACTGTTATGATTCTATGTTTAATTAATTTGAACAAAATCTTCATGAACAACTTCTAAGAACTCGTTTAAATGTGTGGCCACGGGATGACCATCTACCGGTATTTTCTGCACTGATGGGTCACATATTGTTTGACATTATACTATGACTATGAAATAAAGAGATCAAAAGTCAAGAGAGTGAAGAATATTGTAGATTCAATACATTAAATACCATCTGTGTGACTAGCAATTAAATATCTCAGCACTTGTGCAGTTCTAATGCTTTTGTGTTTAGACACAAGTTGATAAATAGTTAATAAGCTCTATTCTGTATTTTTCATTAGAGTCGCATCTCCAGATAACAACTTATCCCATGCATTGTCTGCTGGCAGATTTAATCCTTTAGTTGCCTGTCAAAAGGTTAAAGTAGATAATAAGACAGAATTTAACTGATTTAAATGAAAACTGAAAATATACATCGTAAAGAACCAAACCAGCAGTTTAGCCCATGACTCACATTATTCTTGGAAGCATGTTTGTTTCATCTTTGTAGGAGGCCACAGGTTTAAGTTCATTTATATATATACGGTGTGAAAATCAATGTGCAGAGAGTTAATTCAACACACTAAATGTAATTGTGTGGTTAGTCGCCCCCCCCCCCTTTTTTTTTTCTCCTGTAAGCTTTGTTATTTTGCTTTTAATGCATTTTAAAGCATAACTTGAGTTCTCTCTGGGGAAGAGACATTTACTGTATGACTTGTTAACCAAGAAAAGTTGCAAAAATGTGTCTGTCTGTCTGTCTGTCTGTCTGTCTGTCTGTCTGTCTGTCTGTCTGTTTGCTGCGTGCGTGCGTGCGTGCGTGCGTGCGTGCGTGCGTGCATGCGTGCGTGCGCGCGCGCCTGCCTGCCCGCCTGTGTGCGCACATGCATGAGCATTCGTGTTTTTGTCTACCCCAGTAGTTTGGTGAACTGGTTCACCAACTTTGCAGTCTGCTCACACATGCACAGAACTCTCCCTTGGACAAACACAGCAGTCTCTTCACTGATGGATGTGGATCTAAGTGCCACCACTGTTTCTTGCCCTCTACATTTTCTCTCCTCTTGCCACCAAAGCTTCCACTTGCTTGACACTGGCTTCTCTGTTTGGCCTCTTTGTGTGCAATATTTGCACCTGTTCCAGCTCTCTCTCTCTCTTTGCCACAGTTCTTTGTCTCTCTCTCTCTCTCTCTCTCTCTCTCTCTCTCTCTCTCTCTCTCTGCCCGTTTACAAAATCAACTATGCTATGCAAATGTCCTCCACAATGGTGTGGGTGAGGAAAACATATTGCTTTTTATGGAGAAAATGTGAGTCTGCATATTATGCACATGCCCGCTCCTCCAACTGTACAGTAACTGTGTGTGTGTTTGCACGCATGCATGCATTTCAGACTCTCCCCAGTCAATATGTAAATGTATTCCGCATGCCTTCTGCATGTACAGCAGAGTTTAGGTGTATTATGGGTCCTATGATGGGGTGATAGACAAAGCTCCTACTGCAGGGGTCTTCAACAGGGGGTCCAGGACCCCTAGGGGGTCCTCAGAGTTACTACAAGGGGGGACGCCAAATCTTTGCGTGATAGGATCATGTTTTTTACATTAACCACTTGAACTCTAGCATCCCTATTCTGAGTGGAACATTAGCCAAAAACAGCAGATCTACAAGCTTACAACGCCTCGCGCTGCGAGGCGTTGTAAGCTTGTAGATCGGCTATTTTTGGCAAAGAGGTTTCTAGAGGGAAAAGAAGAGCAGACTAAAAGTATTTGACGGTTCAAGTGGTTAAATGTCTGAAAATACACATTACTCCAACATGATGACAGTGCTGTCAAACAAGTCTAAACTGTCTAAGAAATCTATGAGCATAATCTGCAACACAATTTTATACAATAGGCTATGTAGTGGGGGTCCCTGCTTCATCTCTCTCTCAGCTAAGGGGTCCTTGGCCTGAACACGTTGAAGACCCCTGTCCTAGTGCCTACATGGCCCCAGCTGTTCTGTCCTCTTCGACCTATTTGCCGGGATTTGTTGGAATAAAGGTTGGGATACATTGCAGAGGGTAGACAGAGCGAATGAGGGAAGACCTGATTCAAAACGGCAACACAGGGAGGGGGCTTTCAGACTACTGCAGCAGCAGTAGTAAGCCTACCATGAAGGGAAGACATCAGTGCTGAGCTGTTTCCCTGTCTCTTTAGGGAAGAGAGTGCAATGCCGGGAGACGGGGATGCACTGAAGGGTGTCACTAATAGTGTAAGATTGAATTAAAGTGTAATTAGGGAAATCATTACCTGACACTCCTGCAGTGGGGGATTTGGTTAATTTACTGAGCGATCCTTCAGCGAAGGAACTGTGTCTTAGAAGAGTTTTATGTCAAGGGTGACTGAGTGTGTATGAGTGATACAGGAGGAAAATTCATAATGCCGTCCTCAATAATAGAGCCTGTATTCATTCAAATCTGTTTCAGAAATGTTTATGCTGTATTTATGATGGCAAAGGCGGTGCTGACAGAGGCACATCTCATCCTCAGAAGCGAACACAATTACTGTGAGTGAACGGGGGACATGCACATATATCATATACTGTATATCATATTATTAACCCAAAGAAAAGTAGGCCACGCCAGTCAAAATTATATTTGATAAGATTACTGTAAAACCCCTTGCGATTTATTCCTACTGTATATGGGTTTTGAATGACAATGGTACTGTAAGTGATGTAGTCCACCGTTCCACCGAGTGCCAATGAAGACAGTTTTGGTATCATCCTTGGGTATTTCACTGAAAATGTTGTTTCTACTGTAGCTGCCTAATGATCAAATTCTGGCCAAACAACCTAGCTACAAACAAGTTACATGACCGCAATTAGCTACGTCCCTCTGGGAAAGAGATTTATGAGCTTGAAGCTGCAGAGTTTGTGTGTGGGTGTGTGGGTGTGTGTGTGTGTGTGTGTGTGTGTGTGTGTGTGTGCGTGCGTGCGTGCGTGTTTGCGTGCGTGCGTGCGTGCGTGCGTGCGTGCATGCGTGCATGCGTGTGCGTGTGTGTGTGTGTGTGTGTGTGTTATGCAAAGAGAAAGCACTGCCCTCCGAGAGGAAATTATTTTTTAAATGCTGCACCGGGGCAAGCAAGTGTTGTATGATGACATTCTTTGCACACAGGATGCTAAATTATTGCTCCTCCTCAATTAATTTATTCATGTCAGTTAAATATAGAACCAGGAGTATTAGAGCAGAGGGTGCTGCTGGATGGGTGTCAAAACATCCACTGGGCAAAGTGCAAAGAGTATCGGGTTCTTCCGATACACCTGTAATTTATGTTGATTTCAAGTTTGAAAAAGCAACCTTCTGAATAATTGTGGATAGATGAAGGTGAGGAGATTCTTGAAAGTACCTCATATCCTTAGTTAAATTTGCATATCACCTGTATTCTTTATCCAGTTCAAATGCAGATTAAAGACACATTCTGATATTTAAAATTCACCACATCAGTCGGTTGTGGGTTGGATGAATAACAAACACTGGTGCAGTATGGCGATATCAGGCTGAGCAACAATGATAAATTGTTTCAGAAAATAACGAAACAATGCATCAGTGACTGACACTAGGAAGGCATTAGCTGATTCTTTGTGGGTACACTGAATACCAACAAATGTCTATACAGTAAAACATTGCATCCAGTGTTTATTTGTCATATTTTGTACTTTTTCCAGGCCAGGAAGGTGGGACATTTCGCAAGCAGCACCCTTTACAGAATTCCATTTAGGTGCTAAGTGCTTGTTGAGATCAAATTGTTTCATTTCTGTTCCAGTGTACTGGACTGGTGCACCACTGTTCCTGTGCTGATGGCAGCTGATGAGGTCTTAGAGAGCCAAGCCTTTTATTCTCCTGAGAGCATGTCCCGAAACAGCATCTGGCCCTGCCTGCAGGCCTGACAGCCAAACACACATGCAACACGCGCACACACACACACACACACACACACAACACACACACACACACACACACACACACACACACACACACACACACATAGGCGTCACAAGGGGGAGGGGGGAAGTGGGACTGAGTTAGGGAGGGGCCTTAATTATTTAGCTATTGAAAAATAGCAGATATACAAGCTCACAGCGCGGCACCGAGTGCCGCGCCGCGAGCTTGTAGATCTGCTATTTTTGAAAAGTCGTGATAATGTGTGCAAATCTTTGTGTTTTTTAAGCAAATATTTGTTACTCACATTTTGCTTCTGGGGGGTCCCTGGAACTAAATATTTTGAGATGGGGGTCCGTGGCCAAATACATATAATTCCTGGGGGTCCTTCACATGAAAAGGTTTGAGCACCACTGACATAAAAAAATAGGTTTTTCAAAAAACCTTAGAAGGATTCGAAATTATTAAAGACTTCACGATTTTTCAAAAATAGCAGATCTACAAGCTCGCAGCCCAATAGTTAAAGCACAAAATGTGAGTGAATCCTTGTACCCAGGGCCCAGAATTTGGTGTGACACCCCTGCACACACACAAACGCACATGCACGCACACGCACACGCACACGCACACACACGCACACACACTTCAAAGCCCATCTGGACATACTGTACTGTATTTCACGCAGGACGCCCATCTCCCTTCCCTCTGTGCTGCATTAACCCTATACCCATTTGTCCATCTGCAGCCATTCCATTGCCTCTCACTGTAGTCTGGAAAATGCTGTTCAGAACCCATGCTTGAATCCAGTATCGCAGGTGTCAAAAGTAATAAAAAAAATCAACCAACGAACTCGTTTCCTACAGAGGATCGCCCCAATGGTCAACTTCAACACACTGAAGACCATAGCTGGTGCAATAATCCAGCCCCTCTTTGACTACGGAGTCCACGTATGGTATTGTGACGCCCCACAAGCCCTTAAAACTAAACTCCAAACAGCCCAAAATAAACTAATTAGGGTCCTGCTTAACCTTCCCTATCAGACTCACCTCACCGCTACTCACCAGTTAAGAGTGGGGTGGCTCAGAGTAGATGACAGAGTACAGCAACTTGCAATGGGCCTGGTGTACAAGATACACTACACCACTATGATACCCAAGTACCTGTCAAAATACTTTATAAACGTTAAGGATGTCCATAATTACAACACCAGAGGCAGTGCCACAGATCACGTTCAACCCAGAGTCAACTCAAAGAAAGGGTCGAACTCGTTCTTCTGCTATACCACAAAAATGTGGAATGCCTTACCGAAGGCCATAAAGGAGTGTGGATCACTAGCATCCTTTAAAATTGCCCTGAAAAACCACTTACAGGCAGCAGCCGTTCGCAACTGGTAAAAAACCTAGCCCAACCCTACCCTCCCTGCCCCTTCCTTGTATATACTTGTATACTTGTATATTCCTTGTATATACTTACTGTTTGTTTAGATTCACTGTATATTCCTTGTATATACTTACTGTTTGTTTAGATTTACTGTTTTCTTTTCTTTTTTTCCCCCCTTTTCTTTACATATCTACTGCATAGTACTGTGTTCTATTTGTCTGTCATTCAATGTTATATGAGATACTTAAATGGTTTCCTGTTGAAATAAGCTTAGTCTTTTCATGGATCTCCTTTTAGTAGACCTTGTACCAGTGAACTGTACCGTCATGAATCTGTACATTTTCATATGCAAACTTCTAATAAAGCCTTCAATCAATCAATCAAAACGTTTTCAAGCAGGGACCCCCACAATCTTTTTGTAGATTCCATATAGTTTCATCGTTTGACAGCACAATCATCAGTGAATTGGATTCATGTCAATTTGTGTAGCTAGGTATTCATATATTTAACCACTTGAACCGTCAATACTTAATAAACTTGACCTTTCATTCTGTACTTAGTGTGCTCTTTTTCCCCTCTACACCAAACGCAGCGCGAGGCGTTGTGAGCTTGTAGATGTGCTATTTTTGGCTAAAGTTCTCAGAATATGGATGTTAGGGTTCAAGTGGTTAATATAAAAAAGGAGAAAAAAAGTTTCTAGGCTATCACACAAAAATTTGGAGGACCCTCTGTAGTAACTATGAGGACCCCCTAGGGGTCCCGGACCCCCTGTTGAAGACCCCTGCAGTATCGGTTTCAATTAAAATGGCATCACTATGTCATTGCGTATGAGAACCGGAAACAGAACATAAGATCCTTATGAATCACCACATGCTACATAATAAATATAAATCTCACCAAGCAGCTGCACTGTGAACTGTTGAAGGCTAATTGTTTTGTGCTCTGTGTTTTGTTCCTTTGTCTCCCCGGGGTGCCGGATCAACGATAGCGTTGCCTCGGCCGTGAATTAGATCGCATCGTCAACAGCAACCATGTTGCTCATGATTGACATGGTGGCTTTATAGCTTTAAGGTCACTCATGGTGACATCTCAGCGTGCAGTGGCACTTTACAGTCTATCACCCTCCTGGTCCTTTCATCACCCCCTCACTCAGAGGAAATTATAAGCCTGGGTAGCCTATATAATATAGTATTGTTGTTGTCGGGTGGAAACCTTGTATGTCCAAAACCGTTTGTTTTGTATTTAGCATTTTAAAAACAATTAAAAATAGTGGGAATAGCCGATCGATAGTGGGAATGCAAGATGTTGTGTGCTTGTAGATCTGCTATTTTCACTAGTCTTGCACCACGGGCTTGAATGATGAAGCAGGGCTTTGCTTTACGAAAAAAAACATACTCATTTGAAACTTAGAGATACAAGGTTTCTGCCCCGACAGTGACAATATAGTGTGTGTGTGTGTGTGTGTATATATATATATATATATATATATATATACACATATATATACAGTCCTTAGAACACCACTATTAGCCTATAGTGAGTACAGTCAGAAGAGATGAATTTACTGCGAGCTGTTTTGGTAACATGAAATAGGGACATCTAATGGTCAGCTACACCTTCCCTCTCACGCTCCTTATATATAATGTGCCTATCACACAGAAAACTTAGGGACAAGCTCTCAGGGTATTTGAGCATGCAAAGCAGTTTATCCCTGACCTGTGTGATCCATACCAAAATTAAATACCTAACATTCCCCTACTGTAGATACTGAGACTCGGAAAATCTAGACTTTAAATAGACTTTTATTGTGGCACATAAGGACCGCAGGAATACACAAGCAACGGAGGGTGAGAGAAATTTCCTCCGTTTGATCCGGTCTGACTCCCAGTACGTAATACTCCGGATGATTTAGATCCGTATACGGACCCTTACGTTGAGATGAGTGCATCTCTCCACTCCGACATGTCTCCTTTCCGACATGTCTCCATTCCGACACTAACCCTATCTCTAACCCTAACCCTAAACCGAACCCCCATAGGAGTGTCGCCACTCCGACAATAAGAAGTCAATTTCGGAGTGGCGACATGTCGGAATGGAGAGAGCCTCCCCGTTATGTATCTCCCAATCACTCTGGGATTGTTTACTTTGAATTCACTGTGGAAATGAATTGCCCTTGGCCCTGCAAATGCAGACCACCTGGCTCATGGTTCATCCACAGCAATGGTTCTCAACCTTTTCAGGCAGTGACCCTCAAAATAATCATATTTGACATGGGGACCCCCCACCCTGCACAAGCACTTGGAATTGTAGGAGTTGGCATTACATTTAGTTTGACTCGACCTATACCATTGTGGAAATAGCCGATCTACATGCTCACAACGCCTCGCAACGCGAGGCGTTGTGAGCATGTAGATCTGCTATTTTCATAATTTCTGCCTCTAATATTTGACAAATTGACTAATGTTTGACCAGAGGTACTAAAATGGTCTTTAAAGTCCTTAAATTGTCACTTTAGATACACTTATACTGTATGTTGGTCTGTTTACTGTTGAGTGAGAAAATACTGTTAACATTTAGCTAAACATCTGGGGATTGGGGACCACCACCAAAATAATTTGGGGAGCCCTCTGGGGGTCCCGACCCACAGGTTGAGAACCACTGATCTACAGGCTTGACTATACTACAACTCCCTCCATGCTGCGTGCCGGCATGTTCGCTCAAACACCTCTTCAACTGATCCAGAGTGCTGCTGGTTTTCTGCCTCTCTAAATTCTCACGTCTCACGCCTTCTCTGCTCCCTTCACTGGCTTCTGGTCGTCGCCTAGCCTCGCAGGCCATCCCGAGCTACGTCATCACCAATGTGCTTCCTTTCTCGGTCTGGTGGTCCTCCCATAGAGTCTCCTTATGAGAACTTACTTACTAATTTCCAATCAAATGGCTGCATTTGGAGAGACACGCCTCACACCGCTCCTGATTGGTCGAGCGGCTGCTACAGCTCTCGCATTTTGTAAAAAAAACATGGCAGACCCCATGTCCGACGCGAGTTCACAAATCGCAAATAAAAGCTGCATTAAGCGAAGTTTTATCTGAAATCAACGGCATCTCATAACTTAAAAACAGTTTGCACCTTTGGAATTTCTGTCTGGAAAAGACATATTTGCTGTTCTGCCGACAATGTTTTGATGCGGTGGTGGCTACTGACTGGACCTGTCAGTCAAAGTAAGTAACTACGTCATTGCGTAATGCGTTGTCTATGGACAACTCCCAGACTCCCATGGGAGAGTCTGGCTGTTGCGAGGCTAGTCGTCGCCTGCATCTGATACAAAACACTGGTTTATGACCTGCAAGGGGACCAAGGTCACGGCACCCCCTACCTTCCAGGACATGATCCACCCCATACACCCCCTTCCCACACATTTAGATCAGCTAACACAGGGCATCTGTCCCTCCCTTCCCTACAATAACAACAACAACACCCTGGCCATCGTTCCAAGCGTCCTAGACTCTTCTCCCTCCTGGCTCCCAAGCTGCAGAATGACCTCCTCCCCCTTCAGCCAGGACTGCATAGATTCACTCCATGCTTGTTCTGCTGCACTCACAGCGTTGCGAGGCGTTGTGAGCATATAGATAGGCTATTTTCACAATTTCTGCCTCTAATATTTGACAATTTGGCCAATGTTTAATTTGTCATTTCAGAGGTGCTTATATTGTCACTTTAGAAATGTGCTATACAATTAACGTTATGTTGGTTTGTTTACTGTTGAGTGAGAAAACAGTGTTGCACATTAAGTTAATCATCTGGGAACCCCCCAAAATAATTTGGGGTTCCTGACCCAAAGGTTGACAACCACTGCCCTAGCACTTGTTCCCAAACACACAATGTTTAAGGGTTGTGAGTAAATATCCCCTTAATTGTTTTCTTCTTTTTAAAAATAAATTCCTCACATTTTCTTCTAGATAATTTCATAAATAATTACCCAAAATCTAAGACATTCCATTAATTCAAAAACAAATGTTTAAGAAGTAGTGAAAATAGAAGTGACGCGTTGTGTGCCTGTAGATCTGCTGTTCTGTGTTCTCACTAGTTTGGGTCACAGGAGACTCTTTTGAGTCTTGAGCTAAAAAGTTTGGGAACCCTTTACAGTATGTAGGCTTGCTTTCCAGGAATTATGAATTGGCCATACTAAGGGTTTGCAGACATAGAAAGACCAAAATATTTGGAAGCACTGTGTTAAGTCAGAAATACAGTAAGAAACATTGAGGAAAGGCTTGATGATTGACTGGAAAAGAAAGGAAGAGGAAAAATCATTAAGGCTTTGTCTGAACCATTGTGCAGAAACTAATGGTAAAGATACTTTAGTGAAACAAACAACAAGGTGACAGGTACAGGAACCTATTTATTTATTGTCACTGAAAAGGTCTCTCTCTCTCTTTCTCTACGTCTTTCTCTCTTTCTCTCTCTCTCGCTCTCTCTCTTTCTCTTGCCCGGATGTTTTTGCCTCATGAATGTATGTAGCCAAAGGTGGAAGCACTGGTATGGAGTTGCAAGTTGTAGATGGAATTCAGCTCTATCCAACCTCCAACCAATCTCATATTCCTGTAATACATTCTCCCCAGAGACCATGTTTCTTGTTCAAAAACGACTCCATATACTGTAGGCTATATAAACAAAAACTGAAGCTTGTCATATGAAGATGGCATTCCCGTATGTGTATATTTGTGTTGTGTGGGTGCGTGGGTGGGTGTCGGGTGTGTGCATGTGTGCATGTGTGCATGGGTGCATCATGTGTTGGGGGTGGGGTGCAGTGGGAAGTTAGCAGTGCATAGTGTGTCCGTCCTCACACCAGGCAGCTGTTATCTGCCGTGACACTGTGGTGTATTGGTGTGGTGTAAAAGATGATGTGAACATTAGGCAATGCACTGGCCTGCAGACTGGCTCACTCAAATTGATCGCATTGGAAACACACAATGGCTTGTTCCTGTTGCTGCCTCTTTTTTTTCATCTTGGAAGGCTTTGGGAGAGCCAGGGAAAGTGCAGACGCGCGGCCATCAGGCTGAGTAGTAGTTGATGAGAATGCTGATAGAATCCTAGCGGTGTTGTGTTTTCTGCTGCTGCTGCTGCTGTTGTGCTCTGCTGGACGGCCATGCACCAATTTGATATGCATGGCATTTTGTTATCTGGCCAGGAGGACGTTCCACCCAAGGAGACTAGATTATTCACTGAATGTCAAGGAGAGATTTCTTTACCCCCTCCTTCATCAAGGGGATCCAGAAAGCCCGGTGACAAAGATTCATTCTCCCCACCTGTTTTTTCCGCAAAATAGCACTTTGAAGTAATGAAATTAAAGCAAGATGCAAATGCCTCTAAGCCTGTCCGGATTTTAAAAATTAAGGAAGACACAGAGAGTGGTGCAGCTTGACCTTAATACAACCTTTCTGTGTGATGGAAAACTGTCTTTCTTCTTTGCGATTGAGGACTTTTAGCTCAATTCCTTTTTAGCTTATTTCAGCAATGGAAATGGAATGGTTCTGGCAGAAGTGCTTACTATTTCACCTTAAGATAAAGGGCCAACAGCAAGAGAAGTAGATTCAGCTTTGAAGCACAAGACACATTATTATAATGAAGTGCATTATCCAGTGAGATACTGCGATATCCCTGTACAGCCATAACCATTTAAGGAGTTCCCAATGCCGCCACGCCCAAATAGTGTGTTGTCTAATCTCATTGTAAGGTTAGATAATCACCCGTGTCACGGTTACTGAGGTTAGGTTTAGGGTTAGGGTTAGGGATGGCATAATTTTACTGAGGTTAGGATTAGGGTTTGGGTTAGAGTTTGGTGGTCGTTCCAAAGGGTGTTTGACCTAATGACATGTTACCCTCATTGTGTCGTCATGGCATCAGCTGCAATCAAATCAGTCAGCTTCATAGAGCTCTCCATATATGGGCAAAAAAGGGACAAGGAACGACAGATACAGAGAGCCGGTTGTTCAGAGCCACAGATCCAACAGCTATGCCCATATATGGTCATATGCTTATATTGTACCAACCAACTTCAAACCTGACGTGTGCAGCGGAAAGGTCTCGAGGGAGACTGGGAGAGCAGTCCCTGCTGTCGAGTAGTTCGGATTAACCAGTTGTCCAGACCCAAGATCCAACCAATATGCCCATATATGGGTGTTCCAATATATGGGCACATACTGATAACATCAGGGATCTCCATATATGGGTATAAAAGGGACAAGGACTGACAGATATGCCACAGTTTATGTATGTATGTATGTATGTATGTATATATACAGGAGTCTCTTTGGAACTCATTCCCACCTCACATCAAAGCCGTCCCCACCCTTGCCCTGTTCAAAGCCTCCCTCAAAACCATCGGGCCTATCGGAGTGGCTGCCTTGTTTTCAAGTGATGGAAAAAGACATACACGTAACACGATTCTTTATTTAGTTGAGAGGGAAACAAAACGAGTGCTCCCCGAAGCTCTCTGATGGATGTCAGTGCTTATTTGGTTTATTATCCACATTTCCATTCTGTTTTGGGAAATCTATTATAGGCTACTTGTTTGGTGATTTTCATTCTCATTATCACTAAATGCTTAGCTGCAACACAATTGCCTTTTCTGACCTTGTATACTTACTCCCCCCTCCCACAGGCAAGATTCTGCCTCATGCATACAGACTCTGACACCACTATCCTCCAGTGGTTTGACATCTTTCACACTAGACCTATATAAAACAGCAGAAATAGATAGGTTGGCAAACTTTGTCCTCTGTTTGCTTCAGCATGCAGGCTCCAAGTGTTGCACAGTAGCTCTGTAATATGAATTATGGACACAGTTTCCATTAAATACCTCTAGAGGTAGGCTCCAGTTTGATGAAACTGTAATCTTCTTTACTGAACATTCAATGAAATTATATTGTGTCGAGAAGATGTTTCTTTTTATTGTGTTGTTTTATATCGTAAAATAATCCGCTTTATTTGCTCTTGTAAAATTCTGTAAACTTTCTCTTGTCAAGAGAAATGTCAAGACTTCAGCTGCAGTCACTACTTTAGAATTTTCTGATGCCAGAAGTGAAACATTTTATCTCATCAGCATTTATACTACTCCTTATTTAATTTATTTTAGATACATAAATGTAACCACATACACTATAGCTGCCTTGGCTTTGCACCTGCATGAAAAAAAAGAAACTTAACAAGAAAGCAATTCCTGAGTACAATTTTCTCACAGATATTTGCTTTTAAGAGGCATTTTCAAATCTAACACATGACAGCTTTTGAATCACATCAGTAGCGACTAAAGAAACATCCACTTCATTTGAGCAAGAAACCCATCTGAAATAACTGTTCAACTCATGGTATGCTGAATATTGTGCACTGAATATTGAGGAATTTCATGCCCAAGTAGGTTTGCAGACAATCATTCAGACAAAGGGAGCCTGAGCAAAACATTGGGAGAGACAAAACAAATGAAAAGTTAAGTGACTATGTTCTCCATAATAAATAAATAAAAAAGCTTTTATATAAGACTTCCTCCAGTAAACACAGACACATCCATTTGGTATGTGTGCATGCTTTGTTAAGGTTGTGCCTGCTACCTTCATTCAAATTTGCATCATTGCCCTAGGACACCTGTTACTGTGGGCAAGCGGTGTTGCTCCTGTATTATGTGCTTTTGATTCCAGGTTTATGTTTACATGTTTGATCAGTTTGTCCATTTTGTGGTTCTGTCCATTTTGTCTCCAGCCAAACACATTTCATCTTCTGTGGAGTTTGGTTACAACCACATTGATATTTTCGTTCCCTTCAATCATCGAGGACGATGGTACACGAAAGAAGAAGAAGGTATTGCACACACTGGCGAAAACATCTCGACTGACAAAAGCCTTGAGGGCATGCCCATGGCCTGCCCCTTTGCCCATTGCCCAATCTCAGGAACGCATTATCTACTCTAAGCCTTCCTCTGTCATTACAGATGCCTGCCTAGGCAGACAAGCTGCTGGCACTGATGTAAGTGGCATCTGTAACAGCTCTCACACTCACACAGCACAAGATAAACATGAACCTCTCTGTCTCCGTCTCTCACAAACACATGCGCACACACACACCGAGGCAGACAGGGAGACCGAAACACAATATTGTTATTGCCGTACTATGTTAGTTGGGGTTGTTGTCTATAGGACGGTCATGTAGAGTACAGTAGGTCTTGGAAATATATTGACTTTCATATCATGATTTGAAACTAGATATAATTTGTGTTTTGCATATCTTAATAAAGTATCCTTTGTCTTTTACAGGTTTTAATGGCTGCATTGATTGTTTTTGCTTAAATAACTTCCATTTCCTGTTGGAAATATTTTGTCCAAGCGCCAATAGTCATCCCTACAGTAAAACATAGAATATAGGTATAAGCAAAAATGCTTGTCAGCTGATAATGTCAACAAACTTCACACATACAGTACATTAACTCAGAATTGAATTTGGTACATCTTTCTCTCTCCCTCTCTCTCTCTCTCTCTCTCTCTCTCTCTCTCTCTCTCTCTCTCTCTATCTCACGCACGCACAGCACGCAGCCACGCACATGCACGCACGCACAGCACGCACGCACGCACGCACGCACGCACGCAGTAAAGCAAGGACATTAAACTGCATCCGAAGGCCTGAGGGTTGATGAGTAGTGATAAAAAAAATACACTAACACACATTTATAGGTTTTGATGAATGTGCATGTGAGAGATGGTCATTAAACAATCATATAACAAGGGTTTCCATTCTTACTAATTTCGTTGTAGATGTTCCTCAAGTAATGAATTCAGTGCAGTCATTCCGACACAGCCTGTGGCTTATCATTTGAACCCTAAAAAGCCATAATATTAGTTTCAATATTTCAGTGTGTTCATGCTTGTGTGCGTATGTGCATGCCTGCGTGCGTGCGTATGTGCATGCGTACATCATATGCGTGTGTGTGTGAGAGTGTGACTGTTGTGCACTTGCGGTCACAAAATTAATATGTTTTGTGCTGGTTGTTTACTGCATGTGTATCCCTACAGAATAAGGATAAATCCTGTTGATGTGTACTGTGAAGCGTGCACTCTTTTGCAGAGGGCTGGTTTAGTCTGTATAGCCATGGGCGGGTGGGGGTTGAGAGCGCTGAGGTTGTGAATGGAGATGTATACGAATAAAGATCATGGTGCTGGGGCTGAAAAACAGCTCTCCCAGACTTGTTTGTTATTAATGGACAGCTAGCATGAAAAATGTACATTCAAAGTTGGAATAGCTACACTTCAATAGCCAGGCCTTACACTCCAGTTTCCCTCCTGTGGCCTACCTGCCTAATTTCTAAATCTTTACGGTATCCCTCATCCACCTGGCATACCATACTGTCAGAGGGAAAATATTTATTCTGTAGACTGTAAACCACGACTGCCCACCACAGTAATATGGCATGCCTCAGCGGGGAGACATCCTTTAGCAACACCCATCCTTCAGTAAGAACCATCGCGGAATAGCTTCACAAATAAGCTAGGGGTGTGTTGTGAAGAGTGCTCCGATGCTGGAGACGAATGCAGTATTATTCAAGAGAGATAACTCACAGTGATAAATGCATGGTATAGTTCAAGGGTCTTCAACAGGGGGTCTGGGTACCCTAGGGGGTCCTCAGAGTTACAACAGGGGGTCCTTCAAATCTTTGTGTGATAGAAACTTTTTTTCTCCCTCAATATATATACCATGTGTCCATATTCTGAGAACTTTAGACAAAATAGCAGATCTACAAGTTCACAACGCCTCACACTGCGTTGTGGATTGGCTATTTTCGGCAAAGAGGTTTGGTGTAGAGGGGAAAAAGAACAGAATACGTAAAGAGTGAAAGGTCAAGTTTATTAAGTATTGACGGTTCAAGTGGTTAAATATCTGAAAACACAAATTAACATGAATCCAAAATACACTGATGATCATGCTGTCAAACAATGAAACTATATGGAATCTATGAAAAGCTTGTGGGGGTCCCTGCTTCATCTCTCTCTCTCAGTCTCAACTAAGGGGTCCTTGGCCTTAAAACGTTGAAGACCCCTGATATAGTGTACGGCAGAGCCCACATCAAACGTTAAGTAAGACTATCACCTTTAGTTTGCTGGCAGTAAGTAGTGTAGACTGCATGAGACATTTAATGAAACAAAACACATGCTGTAAAAATGACTGGCTGCATGCCGGACAATGCGTTGTACCTTGTGAAGGGAATGAAATTCTAATGTTCTGAACAATGCCCTTCAGCACTCTAGCGGCACTGCTGTTGTTGCTTGCTGAAGTGGGGTTTCAACAGTGGCTCTACAAGAGTAGATTATATTTCTATAAAAGGTAAGTACCAGTGTTGGGGAAGTTACATTACTTTCTGTACTATATTGCATCATTGTGTTTGCATTCCTTTCACAAACACCCTTAAAGGAATAGGCATAAAAACGGTTAATGGGAGTAGCATTCTTCTACAGTAGAGTAATTATGCGAATAAAGAAGAATAAGAAGACATTTTAGAAGCGTACATTGAAATACAAACAACTCAGAAGATCCATGCAGCACCCTCTAATGGTGCAGGGTATAAATCTTGGAAAAAAATGTAATAACAGAGAGAGGATAATTATGCCTGTATGAGCTGCTCCTTTCCAACTGCTTGTTTACACATTACTCAGGTAAATTTGTAATTACTTTAGAGTGAGAAAATCCTGTTACAGCAGTCAAGTACGCCTGTGTTCTTGCGTGAGCCAATACTTGAAACACATGAGTATTTACATAAGATTTACTACTGTAATCCATCTGTGATAAGAAATTTGTTCTCACTCAGGAGTTATTTGCACGTACAGTATAAGTGTATGTACAGTATGTGTGTTTTTACACTTATAAAGTAACAAGCACTGGCAATAAGAGCAAGACAAGATCAACGCGTTCTTCATAATTGGCTGACACAATTATATATATAAAAGAATATGGTTGGTCTTAAAGGTGATACACCATGAATTTTCACTTTTCCTATTTTAAAACCTTTTTTTGGGGTCCCACTAGCACCTTCTATCCTCACAAAGTCCCATTTCTGACCATTGTGTCTTTCTCTGTTTTTGGGAAGGCAGAGATTAAAAGCTTTCCACGGGTTCTCAGAACAGGCTGTTCTGAATTGCTGCCGTCTCTGACGTCAGCAATGGCACTCTACTTGCATTTGCCCTCCCCGCCCTTCAGGTCCAAACCAGAAAAAGCAAGCTGTCAAAATCCCATATTAAATAACCTGCCACAAATTTGCATGTCCAAGAAGTAAACAATCTACTAATGTCAGATTAACATACACAAGTGTACTAGTTATATTTTCTAATTAGGTGCTTCTGAATTGTTCTAGTGTGTTTGTGTCAGTGTAATCCATGCCGTTTGTGCACTGTGTTTGTCTGTTGACGACGTCGCAACGCTTCCTTATCCACACCAAGATAAATAAGAGGTAAAGACAGCCACGCCCCTTTCGCTATCTCGCAGTTCCAACCGGCAGATTCGTCGCACCATGGGTGCCAAACTGCAGCCGGAAGTTCGGTGGAAGACTGTGGAGCAGCCTCCCAGCAGCTCACATGAACATGAACAAACACTATTTATGAAAAAGTGAGACCTTTATAACATACTCAGCTCAGGAAAATAAAAGAAGGCATGTCACACATTTTTTTGTGCTGTGTGGATTTTCGATGTGTGCACTGTGTCATTTTATAGCAGTATCTAAAGAGCAAAAAGTATGTTTCTAAACGAGCCAAGTATCGTCGGAGACAGAAACGATTATTATTTACTGTTATTATTATTATTTCATTATGTACTGTAGACATCGAAAAGCAAGTGATTGTAAAAATACCTTTGGTAGGTCTTCTTTTATATTCCTGAACAGATTAGATGACAAAGGTCTCAGTAGTTAATAAATAGATTTTGTTCCAGGTTTGTTCATGAGCTGATCAAGCCAGCTCCATTCACTGACAAGACCACGGTTTTCCCAACGGCCCTGAGCGCAACGGTGGGGGCGCGGGAGTGTGGGAAGCCTATTGCCCATCGGCCCCCATGCACCTTTGCGCTCAGGGTCACTGGGAAAACTGCGGTCGCTTCACTGACATGTATTTTATCGTACTTCTGGTGCGAGTTCTGGCACCCATGCTGAGCTTCATAGCCATGCCCAGTGGTCACGTGTTTCCCTTCCTTCTTAAATAACTTCCTTGATCCACACCACCTTGATCCACACTGCTACTAGCTGGAACTGCGTGAGCTGTGCCTCCCCAAGTGGATGATCCGTTGATTTTGAATCTGTTCGTGACACTGACTCACTACTCAGTCAGTACTCTGTGTCTCGCGACTGCGAACCGGATCGCATCATTCATTTAAAAGAGCTAGCCGTTCAAGAGAACGGAATCGTTCGCGAACGGCTCATCTCTACTGCCGACGGGGGCCGGGCAGCGTTTTCTATCGGTGTGCATGCAGTGCTGTGCAGACAACGTTGTGTTACGTGCGTTGTGCTCGCACCGAAAACACTGTGTATCGTGATAACCCTGCTATTGTACAATAGCCTGATTTCAGACTCTACGCTGGGGCTTGAGTCTGAACTTGTGGCCATTCTATTTGATTGAAAAGGGGAGGGGATTTAAAATTTGAAATTCCCAATCACAAGAGATCTGGTGGGAGGGGTTGTGTTTGACTTTTGCACACAAAACATTCCCTCCTCCCTCCTCCCCCCCCTCATTGTCTTTGATGTTTCATTGATTAGAGAGAATCACTAACGAGCTATTCGACACTTGTATGGCTCAATCAATGACTGCAGTTCGGAGCCCTTTTGAAGTTCAAAGGGAGCAATTAAGAACTCTGGTGAGCCACGCAGCCACCCCTCCCTCCACTGTTTCTGTTGATTTTCAAAAGTTAGACGCGCCCCTCCTCCGCATTGCATTGATTTCATTGGTCGGTTTCGGTCGGTTTGAGAAGCTTTCGGTAGCAAGAGACACGTCATATGACACATCCAGACCAAGAGATGCAGTTCACTCAGAGAGTGGGCGGGTCTATTGGCTGGAGCCAGGCTAATTGTACAGTGACCATAAACATCTTATCTTATCATAGGTGATTCTGCTAGCCCTGCTTACCCTTGCCAATACCATTCTATATGGAACAATGAGCAATATGAAGAGGCTTATTATAGATCATATTTCCTTTAGGATTAGCCTACAATCTCATGTTACAGTAGGTGTAATACTGTAGCCTAATTCAGGTGTAGGACCTGTAGTGTTTGTGTTTTTAAATGGTGTATCACCTTTAAAATAATCCCCTTAAATATTTTCTAGAGAGAGTAACCTCGGAGACACTTAACATAAAGTGAGGCTAACACTGGTAAGACAGAGCAAGACAAGATCAACTTGTTCTTCACAGTTGATAGACAAATTGTAAAAAAAAAAAAACAGTGAACGGTTTTGTAAAGTATTACATGAGCAACACGGCGTGCATTCTCAAGTGCAAGTCACACCAAAAGAATGCCCTCGTTTCCATTTTGGAAGCACCAAGGACATGAACAACATTCTGTGATGAGATGACTCTCTCCCTCTTGACTTGCATGCTTTATAAATGCATTGAATTTGTCCCTCCATTATAGAATCTAACATATACCTCGGGCAAATACCTAAGACTTTCATTCACACCTGGCCATTATCCTTAACCCTGGAGGGAGAAAGGGCTAATTTGAAAGTGTACAGGGGTCCTTACAATGTCCCGGAAGGTTGCAGCAGTTTGCTTGGTAATCACCCAGGTATCAAAAATGCTCTCAAGGATATGCCTAATATCAAACCAATTTTGAAAAGATTTATACCTGCAAGGGAAATAAACAACTTTAGCTTCAGCTTTTATCGACTGATCAAAAATTGCGTATTGTGCTGCAGAACAGACTTTAACTTGAGTAAACCATTAAAATAATACGTGGGGGAAAACTTCCTAGTTTTCATGCCGTTGGTACAACGTAAGTTCAGGAGGAATAAGACCACACCGGAGAACTATCTCCCCACTATGTTATTGCCTCCAATCAGGCTGACTTCTACTCCTCCCAAGCTCACCTGCTTGTGATCCCATTGATAACAACTCCTCCCCTATCTCCTCCCCCAAACCAACCAAGGGTTGTATTTATACACGACCACCTCCACCTACTACCCTCTGATCCGTTTCTCGCATGGACACACACAAGCTCAGGCTCACCAACGCGTCCCTGGGTCAACCGAACCGATTAAATAATATTAACTACAAACATAGGCCTACAATTCCTCCTCCTACAACCCACAACAGATGCCAGCTCGTACTACTACAGCGATGCCATCACTTCTATCCAACACCAGCTAGCGAGATCAAACACCAACCTCACAGTCCTGTTTTCATTCCGTGGCCACTAACTTTAACACGTTTCGCCAGCGGCCCGGTTCCACACGCCGTCTCGAGGCAGTCCCGGTTCGGCACATCACAACACCACACCAGTCCTTTCCTCACACAACCAGTCAGTCCAGTCCCGACCGCCACGGTGTTCAAGTCACCTCCGCGGCTAGCGAAGTAGCCTACTTCTCCCACGCCGCCATTCAAGCCGGCTCGCTCCACGGGGCTCCGCTACAACTCCGTCACTCCCAGATCCAGAGCTGCTCAGCCGTGCCCACGCTTTCCTGTCCAACACTCAAAGCTAAGTATCTTTTCACACACCCGACTCCTATACCCACAGCACATCCTCACCTACTCATTCGTCAACCTCCACCATTCTACATTGATTAACTGAATATTATCAGTCCCAACAACAATACAGGCTAGAGCAATGGTATTTTACAATGATCATTTCTACCAGAGCTAGATCATTTCCACTGCAGTCCTACATTCACTGTAATCCAACAAGCGCTGAACCATATTCATCCATACATCTATCTGTCCATAGTCACCACTCCTCCCCCCCCATCGTCCTCACCAGCTCACCATCTTGTTCTACATCTGGTGTTTTAAGGCTAACACCGTATGATCCTAAACAGCCTATCTAATCATCCATACATCCACCCATCCCTTCGGGTTACTAACCACTTCCCACACTATTCTCCCATCAGCGTCCCATTGCTCTATTGATTAAAACGTGACATTCTACCTTCACAATGTATGGAACATCATCCATTTGCAAGCAACCCTCACCTCCCCACATTCTCCACCACCTAATCTTCACGCATTTTACGCACGTGCTCTGCCACCTCCATGTGTTAATTGTCTTGCAAACGTAGGTCACAGTTAACTATGAAAACTGTCACACCTTGTCCATACTATGTCTGTGAGTGAGTAATGCCTCAATGTCTATAGCTGCTAACCCGTTATGACATCTATTGTCGTGACATCTCATCGTGACATCATATTCTGCCTGTGTCCCTTGTATGCTTTGTATGCTACTAGAGGTTCGCGGCCCTTCGGGCCGCTCACATCTAGAGATCGCGCCTGCTTCACAGGCGCTCACAGCTACAGAAGTAAAAGGGATTCCATTTAAATATTTGTTTCAAACTAAGGTTAGTATTGGGTCACATAGCACACTGTATGTTCTAGTAGTGTTTCCGTAGCCGCTGCACTTGGCTTCAGTGCTGGTTTACAGCTCACGCTTAAGCTGCTACATGACTGCTGTAACATCATGTTCATATCCAGGATTCTCCTTATCCGTTGTGCTGCTATCTTGGAGGCTAAAATGGTCACACTATGGTGCTAGTGGCTTGTTGCCGCCGCTACAGCCAGATACTATAATGTCTCCTATGGTTTCAGCTATTGGTAGCTCCACTCAACCTGCGGCTGCGTGCTAGCATAACTGCTAATAATTACAGCTAAGGCTGATGCTTGTAAAAATGCTGCATCATGTTTTCTTTCAGCTCATGCTAAAGCTAATACTTGTTGGTTGCTAACATTCTGTTTATTATTTCAGCTCCAGGCCAGAGTGGCTGCAGGCCCACGGCTACGTCACCAGGTTATCATGGCAGCTTTATGCTAAAGCGGCCACAGGTTCCATTAATCGTGTTTACTTATAGCTTCTTGCTGCGGCTGCTACATGTCTAACTGCTAACATCATTTCTACCCTTTCAGCTCGTGCTGGAGCTGCTGCATAGCTGCTACTACAGCAGGTCGCCATAGCAGCACGGCGCTGCAGCTGCTGAGGTTTTCTGCTAACATATTTATCATTACAGCTCCAGGCCGGAGCTGCGGCATGCCCCCCGCTACGGCATCAGGTCAGCTTGCGGCTTTATGCTAAAGCTGCTACATGTTCCACTAAATCGTGTTTTTCTTCATAGATTCGGGCCACGACCGCTACATGTTGCTGCTAACATAATGTTCGTCCTTTCAGCTTCTTGCTGGAGCCGCTGCATAGCGGCTGCTACAGCTCGTCATCATTGCAGCGTGACATCACTTCGTCGCATTACATTCTGTCCCTATCCTCGCATGCCCAGGCAGAATTCCACTGTAACCATTGCACCATTTAAGGCAGGCTCAGCATTTATTCCAAACTACACCTACCAACATTGTATCCATAGCTGGTCTAGGCCTCTAGCCACAGCCAGCGATTGCCTGCCTGGCTTCCAGTGCTAACCATTACAACATCCCCCTCTAGCCATTCCTTCACGTCTGCCTTCAGTTCAGTAACCATAGCCAGTGACTGCCTACTTGGCTTCCAGTGCTAAACCATTACAACTTCCCCTTCTAGCCAATTCAATTACGGCTGCCTTCAGCCCAGGCAGCAGCCATAGCCAGCGACTGCCTACCCGGCTTCCAGTGCTATACCACTACAACATCCCCTCCTAGCCATTACTATCACGGCTGCCTTTAAGCCTAGCAGCCATAGCCTGCGACTGCCTACCTGGCTTCCAGTGCTAAACCATTACAACATCCCCTCCCACCCACAGCTGCCTTCAGTCCAGCAGCGATATAGCCAGTGACAGCCTACTTGGCTTCCAGTGCTAACCACGTTCACAACTGTTCCCTTGTTTGTTCTGTCATGCAATTTCCAGGTACGAAGTTCCACAGCCCATGTCGCATGCCCACCCATACCCACCACCTCCAGGCTCCCTCAAAGCAGCCCATGATGAATACCTCCTCCTCCCTCCGACCAGCACAGCGTGCCTCCTCCAACCGGCACAGCGTGCCTCTTCCAACCGGCACAGCGCGCCTCCTCCAACCGGCACAGCGTGCCTCCTCCTCCCTCCGACCGGCACAGCGTGCCTCCTCCAACCGGCACAGCGTGCCTCCTCCTCCCTCCGACCAGCACAGCGTGCCTCCTCCTCCCTCCGACTGGCACAGCGTGCCTCCTCCTCCCTCCGACCAGCACAGCGTGCCTCCTCCTCCCTCCGACCGGCACAGCGTGCCTCCTCCTCCCTCCGACCGGCACAGCGTGCCTCCTCCGACCGGCACAGCGTGCCTCCTCCAACCGGCACAGCGTGCCTCCTCCCTTCCTTCTGTGCCTCCTTCCCTCCCTCCCTCCCTCCTCCCTTCCTCCTTCCGTCCCTCCCTCCCTCCTTCTGTGCCTCCTTCCCTCCCTCCCTTCCTCCTTCCGTCCCTCCCTCCCTTCCTCCTTCTCAATCTCAATAAATGCAACTCAACGTCCGTCCCCGCTAACCGCCTCCATTTCTAACCTCCATTCCCCCCGTTAACCCACGCCGGTTAATTCCATTATTCATTCCATTATTCTTCTCTATTCCCCACTTCAGCCTCCACCATACCAAATGCATTTCCATGTCAACCCGATGCCGGGTTCAAACACACTTCGCCTCCAGATCTTCCAGGGTACGGACGTGGACCTAGCTGCCTTAACCAAACCCTCTGCTTTTTCCCACCAGGCCAGGAACGTAGACTGCGGAGGGGTGTCCATCACCCTCCGCGACCTCAACTCCTCCACTAACCCCACCATTCTCTCCCCCACAGAGTTCGTCCTGGCCTTCTCCATCTACCGGAATGTTTTGTCCGATTTTTCTTAGACGGCCTCAACCACGGCTTCTCCCCCTCGAATGCATATGCTGTATGTCTATGTCCCCGCTAACCGCCTCTATTCATTCCAGTGTATTCGTTCCAGGTCCAGTATTCATTCCAGTGTATTCATTCCAGTGTATTCATTCCAGTGTATTCTTTCCAGGTCCAGTATTCATTCCAGTGTATTCATTCCAGTGTATTCATTCCAGTGTATTCATTCCAGGTCCAGTATTCATTCCAGTGTATTCATTCCAGTGTATTCATTCCAGTGTATTCATTCCAGGTCCAGCATTCATTCCAGTGTATTCATTCCAGTGTATTCATTCCAGTGTATTCATTCCAGGTCCAGTATTCATTCCAGTGTATTCATTCCAGTGTATTCATTCCAGTGTATTCTTTCCAGGTCCAGTATTCATTCCAGTGCATTCATTCCAGTGTATTCATTCCAGTGTATTCAGTCCAGGTCCAGTATTCATTCCAGTGTATTCATTCCAGTGTATTCATTCCAGTGTATTCATTCCAGGTCCAGTATTCATTCCAGTGTATTCATTCCAGTGTATTCATTCCAGCGTATTCATTCCAGGTCCAGTATTCATTCCAGTGTATTCATTCCAGAGTATTCATTCCAGGTCCGGTATTCATTCCAGGTCCAGTATCCATTCCAGTATTCACTGCTACGATTACCCGTGCCATCCGAGATCCACCAGATCTTGTCGCGGCTTCTTTGGGCCCTCGTACTGTCCAGCCGCTCCGTCCTCATCCACTCAGACAATCAAACCACTATAGATATCATTAACAAAGGCCATTCCTCCTCACTCCCCATCATGTCCCTCCTCAGACGGCTCACCCGGATCAGTCACCCACAACTTCATTATCCGCGCTGCCCATATTCCCGGTCACCTTAATACCATTGCTGACTCACTTTCTCGTTTTCTCTTCCAGAAATTCAGGCTACTGGCTCCAGACGCGGACATCCACCCCACTCCGGTACCTCCGTTTTCTCACATGACACACCACGCCCAACAAACCATTCTCCTGTCACTCGCGCCGTCCACCCTGTCCTCCTACTGAACCGCCTGGAGAAATTTCCAATCATTTCACTCCGCCTATGCGCTACATTCCCGTCCCTAGACCTAGCCACACTCGCCTCCCTCATCAGCCACTGCCACACTTCCCGGTCCATGCCCTCGTCCACTATCCGTGCGTACCTCGCCGGTATTAACTTCGTATCGAAACTCCTCACCGGCGCTCCTCACCCCTTCCATTCACATCCCCACGTCTCTTTGCTTCTTAAAGGCATTAGACGGTACGAGCCACGCCATCCTCCTAGCCGCCAACCCCTCACCACTCGCCGACTGTATCTCGGTACTCCGTTCCGGCTACGCCAACCCATCCACCGACTCCACACTCGAACCAGTATTCCTCCTGGCCTTACGGGTTCCTCAGGTGTTCGGAGTTCACCGCGTCCAATACCAGATTCAATCCGGCTCACCACCCCTGCCTCGCCGACCTGACAATTCTAGACCCTTCCACCCTAATCTACACGCTCAGGCACAGTAAAACAGACCAATACGGAGCTTCGACTCCCATTTACCTTTTAAGCTAAATTCACCCCTCAGTCCCTTTGAGCCACTCGTACGCCACCTCCATACCCGCCGGTCCCAAAACGCTTCACCTTCCGATCCACTATTCATTTCTGAACCGGCACCGTTATCACTCGGACCTGGTTCCATCGCCACCTCTGCCGTCACTCCAGTATTCACTTAAGTATTCACTCCAGTATTCACTCCAGTATTCACTCCAATATTCACTGCTACGATCACCCTAACCCATTCTTGTCTAGCCGCTCCTTCCTCATACACCCGTACAACCAATTGTCACCCCATCTACACTCCATATCGTTAACACCGATCGAACTAAACTAACCTTCCCTTACTCTCCCGGGTTGTTCCCAGGAAAAGACCTCAAGGGCGCTTGCCTCTAACTAACGCATGGATCAACATTCCATCTGACTTAACTTGCAACTAATTTACACCAACGATGCTATCCCTCTGAATTTCTAGCACGGCCCAACTACCTGTCCACTTCTCTCCCTGTCCTGACTCTCTCCACAGATGTTCTCTCCACACCTCCCACCATCCCATAATCGAATGCTTCGATCCTCTACCTGCGAAGTCCGCCTACATCCGTTCTAGTGGTCCAACCCTGCCCATGCCATGTGTTCACTTTTTGGGGCCTTAAAGCGTAAACTCTGCGCACTCCAGATCCATGGACCTCGGCGCCACTCCAGATCCATCGACCTCGGCGCCACTCCAGATCCAAGGACCCCAAAGCCAAACACCCAGGGTTCATCGCCCCCTGGAACCACCAACTGCCACCGGCTAGCACCCAGATCAACAAGCACCCTTAACCTCTCATCCCCATTACTCCATCCCTCAATCAGTCTCCATTCATACACACTGTATCCATTCAATAAATACAACCCAACTGATATTGTTTGATGGTGTGGTCTTTACTAGTGAAATGCCGTTGGTACAACGTAAGTTCAGGAGGAATAAGACCACACCGGAGAACTATCTCCCCACTATGTTATTGCCTCCAATCAGGCTGACTTCTACTCCTCCCAAGCTCACCTGCTTGTGATCCCATTGATAACAACTCCTCCCCTATCTCCTCCCCCAAACCAACCAAGGGTTGTATTTATACACGACCACCTCCACCTACTACCCTCTGATCCGTTTCTCGCATCCCTCCACCACCCCAATCTCCACACTTTTCTCATGCGCTCCACTAACATTTCCTCATCCTTTCCTTCAGGTTCCAGATGGGGCCTTAAAGCGTAAACTCTGCGCACTCCAGATCCATGGACCTCGGCGCCACTCCAGATCCATCGACCTCGGCGCCACTCCAGATCCAAGGACCCCAAAGCCAAACACCCAGGGTTCATCGCCCCCTGGAACCACCAACTGCCACCGGCTAGCACCCAGATCAACAAGCACCCTTAACCTCTCATCCCCATTACTCCATCCCTCAATCAGTCTCCATTCATACACACTGTATCCATTCAATAAATACAACCCAACTGATATTGTTTGATGGTGTGGTCTTTACTAGTGAACTCCCTATTTTCCATTCTATTGTTATCATCTGTCCTCATTTTCCAAGTTTTTGATATTACCAATAATAACTCTGCCAAGAGAATCTACTGCTGCATTGTAGCTGCATTATCTCTCTCTCTCTCTCTCTCTCTCACTCACTCACGCACGCACGCACGCACGCACACACTCTCTGACTCTGACTCTGTCTCTGTCTGTCTCTGTCTCTTTCTCTCTCACTCACTCACGCACGCACGCACGCACGCACGCACTCTATGCCTCTAAACATTTTAAAACAACAAATGTGGTTTTGTTGGATTCCCTGCAGGCTATGTACTGAAGGCAGATGACCTTTAAGGTTGCACATAATCATTTGACCGCGACCGGAGCAATCGTCACGAAGACCGAGCCACTACAATGAATTTAGATGTCATCAGACATATTGGTAGGCGGAGATCTCAGATTGTCTGGCTAGTGGCTACGCAAGACCAGTCCCCCTCACCCCCAGCCCCGCCCTCAGCTTACAGGATCCTGTCTAAATAAATCAGTACTGCCTAAAAAGAACCTTCAAATAATGCTTTGTAATCTCATAATTTGTTTATGCTGAAAGCCAATTACAAAGGGAGGTTTTGTTAGATGCACAAAGTATTGTAATAGATAAGTAATTCAACAGCAAATGACATTATGAGAAGGATTTTTACCTCCAGAGTTTATATGAACTATTGAAGTTGGGCATTATAATCAATCAAAGAGAAAACCGTTGTTATTGCAGTCGCTCCTGTATTGGTTTCCTTTTGAAAAATGTACTAACTATATGCTGTAGGCCCTATACTTTATTAGAGTATCACAAGTAGGACAATGCTAGAAAGCCCAATTCCCTTTGCTCTGTTTGACCTCAATACGTAAAATGACCCAGTGCATCTTGTAGAATAATCATGGACTCATGAAGGTTTTACACCCAAACTACATCCGAGAGGAATACAGTTTGTTTGGGGTATCTGGGTCCAGTACAGATAAGGTGTTTGTTTTCCAAGAAATAGGCTTCAGAATATGGAGCATTTTTCTAACACACTCTAAAAACAAAAACTAGGCTCTACTCAATTTTATTGGTGAAACATTTTTACACTCAAAAATATTGAGTAAATATTACTGTTATGAAATCAGGTAGATGATACTCAATTAATTTGAGTAAAAGTAACCAAAACTTTTACGTACTTATTAACAACTAAAATTGAGTACAATGACCTAAAGAAATTGAGTAGATATAATTAAATTATTCAGTCAATGCCACAAAAGACTACAAGTAAATACATTGAAATATTAAGTAGATCTAATTGAATATTAGAGTATGATTTAACAAAACAAATATGTCACATTTACTTTATTCATTTACTTTTATTGATTTAATTCATATAGTACCATTTACCCCTTTCATTTACTTTACCTTTTACTCCAGGAGTACATGATGTCAAATGAATACACATGAAATAATTATGCAGATAATTATGTTTTTAATCAACTAATTGTGACCAGTGTAACACCACATCAAGTATGAACATTCAACATACTTTAGTATATGTAAATGACATGCAACAATGCCTGCAAAAACAATATGTTTAAAGATAATGATCAGGAAAGGGGTATCCCTGACACTTTTAAAATTCTGTTTACTAAAGAGCAGTGTGTGTTCACAATACTGTATATAAGTACCTCTAATTGAACTGTGCATACTGTAAGTAAGCAGTCTGTCAAACATTATGCACCATAAGAACAATGAGCCCATCAAATGAACAGTAAGTCATAACCACAAAATACATTAAAGACAGTCAGAGGCCATTTGGCATGAAAGAAAATCACAACTTGGAATATGAAATAATAAATAAGCATTTACAGTAGCTCAACATTTAAACATATTGACTATGCACACGTGTAATGTCTATATGCTAAACTGACCTGTTTGCATTATGACTCGAATGCACCAGAAACAAAACACTTTACATTAACTAATTACTATCAGCAACAAATACCATTGCAAAAATGCTGTTTTGACAATAAATCCACTTTCAGTAGGTTATACCCACTTTCTGAGAGCATCTTGCTGAACAGTAGTCGGCAAGCAGAAATTTTTTCAGTCTCTGAACTTTGGCTGAAAGGTGTCCAGGATCCAACTCAACTAGTACTTTTTGGAACATCTCAAGACCATATCTGAGGTTCTTGGGGTATCTCAGATTAAAGGCATAGAACAGTCCCAACAGATAGCAGCAGACCCCCAAGATTGTTGAGGGCAGTGATGCCCTTAATCACAATACCTACATCAGTAGGTTCATTCATTGAGTTCTCTTGGTTCTGCAGCAGGTAGATCTTCATCTTCATCATCACCTCCTCTGTCAACTTCTCTTCTACTCTGACAGGTGCACCAGCAGCTTCCTTCCTGCACACATTGTGAAGATAATTGTTTAGAGCTCACTTTCAGGCTAAATGTTACAAGACACACAGACACACATTGAGCAATCCTAGCTGTCTCCACACATGCAGCCCTGGGCATAATCTTTAATCAGTTGGACCAGACATGCAACGGATGCAACAGCCATTCAGCCAATGTCACAACCTCATTCTCTGGACATCACTATGCTGTTCCTTTGCATGTGATGGTCTCATCCACGATGACATTAAAACGTCAAAACATTTATTTTACTAACTTGAAAGTCCTTGATCTTGACACTATCTTCTTCCAGATGGTCGATGAGACATCGGATGATGACCTCTCGTGTTCGTTGATTGGGGATTCCTCTCTGCCTTAGTAGCTATTAAGACATACATTTAGAAATGAATAATCAGGAGAGAGAGAGTTGCAGGGGATAAAGATGAGTTTAGCATAAATTAATATAGTAATTATTGTCATTAGCCAGGTGAAATATAATTAAAGCAGTTAGAGTAAATGAAAGTTTCATACCTGAAGTACAATACTCATTTGTGCCCAAACTGCCCTTCTTGGACTGGAACATGGACAGTAGTTTGGGGGTATAGAAGTCCAACATTGCCATACATTTTGGCTCAAGATTCAGTGTGGTGATCATCCTGAACTTTGCACTAACCTGGAAGACAGAGATGAGGGGAAGAGAGTAAAAAAGAAGACATGTAGATAATAATGTAGGCCTATACCTGTGCATTTTATCTTCATTGTACACACCATTGTATGCAGCTGTGCATAGCTTGTAATAAATGCAAAAAGTCACAATGACTAGAGGGCTTGCACATTCCTCTCACTGTAACCTTAACTAGCTGCAAACCTTTGTAAATAACATAAGTTATACCCAATACATTTGTGTAGCCTATATGCACAAAGATACAGTAAATCTACTTACCAATATTTGCAAACACTCTCCAGGTTTCTTGTTGAAGAAGATGTGTGCTGCTGCTGTTTGTTGACAGAATGTTCCAGTAGAATTTTCCCATGAACCCTTTTTTTCCCATGAACCCTTGTGTACAATTTTGAATCTTAGTCATAATCTACTCAATTGTTTAAGTTGTTGTGAGAGATGAAAGATTATTAAGTTGGAATGAATAATAATTAAGGGTCTTTTTAAATTGATCCATATAAATACTCCATACTCAAATATTATGAAGGAAAATTACCAAAACAAATTGAGTATAATTCATGAATACAATCAGTTGGTCAAATACTAATTTATTCTCATGAAATTAACTCAAATAATATATGTACATCTAACTCAAAAAGAACAGTTGGATTTTTACTCATTTTGTTTGGTGTGACCTACTCAAACAATCACATACATGATATTCAGTGATTTTATTGAGTAAATATAACTTTTTCTAATAGTGCTATTTACTCGGTCACAGAATCCTTTCTTAGAGCAGTCTAGGAAGAAACAGAATATGAAAGTGACTTTTCCCCCCGCGCTCAAATTGCAGTGATCGAATTTCTTTCACAAAAAAAAAAGAAAGAAAAAAGCTTGAGCAGTAAAATGATAGCAATTTATTTGTGAATGATCTTAAGTCAAACGTGGACAGCGACTGTCCAGCCAGCTAATCAGGGATAGTGAGACAGCTGAGTGATGGCAACAAGCTGCACAATGCCGAAATGGGGGGAGCCAATCAGAGCGAAATCGACTTTTTCATTACATTACTGGAGCTACATTACTTTGTTCATGATGGTAAAGGGTAGGTAGGGACAATGGGTTAAATAAATGATGTCTCCGTTTGAGCATTAGTCATATGCACACATAAAGGGACGTGCAGAGAATGTTAGAGAGGCAGGGGCTGACATTTCTGAAAGGGCCCTTTTGGTGAAAATATTGAAAATAGCCGACCTCCAAGCTCTGGAGCTTGGAGGTCGGCTATTTTCGATGCTTTGGTTTCTACGTAGAGAGGACAATTCTTTCAACATAAGATGCTGCGTTCAAGTTCAGAAGAGTTTGGACAAGGCAATTCTCTTGAATGCTGCCTTCAGCTATAATGGCATGGAAAGAGGACATTTGTATTTATTTCACCATAGTAAAAACTGCATTGATGGTCTGGAGAGGGCACTTTTTACAGAAGGATAAAGGGGTAGGGCTCAAGCCCCCTTTGATGTATATGTGTGCACATGCCTGCTCATAAAATAAACTAGTAAAGTGCACTCCTCGGAGCACAGGTCTCCGCCAGGCCGGGTTGCCTACCCAGAGCATGCAAACTTTGGAGGGCAGTCATAGCCAATGAATCTGAACAATCGGACTGACACATCTTGATCACATGACTCCAGACAACAGGCAACATTTTGTAGGAGTAGTTAGCTTGGCTCCAGTCCCTGAATCGCTAGCCACGCCCATTAAAGAAATATGTGTGTGTGTGAAATAAGTGGAGCAAAGTGGAGAAAATAGTAATGAAAAGAAGTAGTAGTCACCGATTAGAAAATTATGGAGCAGAGGTTCTTCCTTGGCTTACAGGGAGTGTGCATGCACAATGTTCATGCTGATTGGTCCAACAGTGCCAGAGATTAGTGACTGAGTATAAGGTACCGTACGGTACTTGTATATGCGCGCGCACGGCACGCACACACCGGCCGGCCGGTCGGAGACAAAAATAAATAATGCAAATTCTATTCATCTTATACAGAGCATGTACTGTATTATGGAGTGCCAACACATATACTTACTTATAGCCAGTTTCCAACTCACTGTGCATTATTCTCTGTTAATTCCACGGGTACAGTTATGGCTACCACAGCTAATCATGTTCCACCGTGTCCTTGAGTGATCCACCGTGAAGGGTGGGTCAGGCTACTCCACTACTCTGAATGTAGTGAACTTCACTGTGTGTAAATACAGTGACCCACTTCGGGGCCAAAGCTATAATGTTTAATGTAACCGAAAGGATTCTTGCAGTATTAGCTCATAACGCTACGGGGCGAGCCCCTGTGGAAGAACATTTGTAGAGGCTAGCGCTCAGGACTTGTCATGCTGGTTACACTATCTCTGTGCTGTGTAATGATGTGTGAGTGTGTGGCTCTGAAGCTCTGCTCCACCTCTTTATACTGCTGAATGGAGATTCGCCTGGCTACGACACAAGGTAATAAATTACATTGGCGAGTTTTGAGTTCTGCATAAGTCAGGAGGAGCCACCGTGGGGGAAACAGATTGTAGATTGTTTTCTGTGTGCATGTGTGTGTGTACTGGGAATGGGGGAGGCTGGTTGTGGCGTTTAGATTAATGTTACTATCCGGTTTACAAAATGCCTTGGAATCTGCAAGTGCAATGTAAGCTATAACATAAATGTGAGATACATTATTTCCAATGCTGTGTGGATGGCTTTGGGATTAAGTAGTGATTTGCCTCTTTTGTCATTGTACAGCACATGGAAATATTACTTACTCATATTCAGGGGGTACACAAACATGCTCTTTTCATTACAGTTCTCCGACAGGGTACATGCAGCTGCTGATGATAAATACCATTATGCTGTATGCAGTTGCAAAAGAGACACGCTTGTTTCCAAACACCACCCAAGCCTCCTACAAGTGACATCTGTAGGAGGTTTAAATTATTATTTTGTGAATTTTCTGCATTCACAACAGAGGTAGTGAATTGCCATAGCCATAGCCATAGCCTTGTGTTCTGCTGCGTACTGAAGACAGGGCCGGTTCTTGGCATAAGCAACATAAGCGGTCGCTTAGGGCCACAACCACTAAGGGGCCACATCACAGGGACAACACATCACAGCAGTTGAACGCAAGTTGCAAATTGCATTATGCAATCCTCCTGCGGCCCACAAGTTGTGTCTGTGTGCCCATGCTGTGCTGCAGTGGTTATGACGTGTGTGTTGTGACCTGCCAGACACACGGCTGCTCCAGTCACTGTCTGTCAGTAATAAATCAATGTGCTGAGACACCCGTATCCACCCGTATCAGAAAAAAAACGAAACAAAAAATAAACACCCAAAATTTTGCGGGGCCACGTAAAATAGTCCTAGAACTGGCATTGGCTGAAGAAATTGTCTCTAAAGCAAATTGGTTGGCTAGTTGGATGAGATTTCTTTTTAATGTTTTTTCCAGTTTTTGAGCGGCGCTCCTCTAAGCAGCTAAGCACTCCTGCATCTGTCTTGGGTGCCCTCCACACTATGGCGAGGTCACCGCCTCCTAGCAATTCATTTTCAATGAGAGGCGGGCGGCTTTTTCGGCCGCGCAGCGAAGTTTTGGGGCGGCGAGGCGATCGGGCGCGGTCCCGTGAAATCCACCGCGAGCTTGCTCATTTGTGCATGCGTACGCGGGCGGTAAGAGATGGATTGTGTTCATCTTTGTGAAATACCGCGCGGCGTTTACTCTCTGAGCGAGTGTGTTTGTGTCTCACCGCGGTGCGGCCACCGCTGATCCTAGCAGCAGCCCCGACGGCAACCGCGCCTATCTTTGTCCGTTTGTCCTGTGTCTGTTTGTACGCCCAGGGTCACATTGGCCAAGCTTCGTGGGATGCTTTTGAAATTAACTCATAAATAGCACCGCTCACTTCACACTGGTTGATTTTAATATTGTTTGAGTAACCTTTCTATTATCACATAATGAGGTATAAGTTAACACACAATTAACAATCACTAGAATT